>NW_025789158.1:0-8641 GCF_021130785.1 Homalodisca vitripennis
AAAGTAATTTTTTGTGCCTTTCAAAGGTTTGTATTTTTTTATATATCATCCACCACGTCATTTTCATTATCCGTGCCCATGTCATCATCACACAAAGCCAATTGTCCATTTATGCTTCAGATATTTCCACAGTAAAACACAAGAAAAAACCATAAAATACTCCATGGTGGGTGACATGCAACAATGACACACGGTAGCTGCCTGCAATAATCTACTACAGTAGACTCATCAAGGTGCAAACTGACAGAAAACTAAAGAAATACTGATGTTTAGTAGAAAACTCCAGAACTGCCGATGTCATAGAATTGCTCCTTGCGCAATATTACGGCAGACAACAGAATAAAATGGGAACAATATAACAATACGTAGTATTACATTAATTACACACTTTTACACAGTCACTATGAATGTAATATTACGTCAAAAACAGTGAAAGCAAGCATCTTAGAAACAGTGTTGTCCAGGTGAAAACATAATATAATCACATAACATTTTTCCACTAAACACTCCATTTTTGACTGAAAGATATCCGTACTATTTAAAATTAATCAGATTTGAAGAGATGATAGTGAATGGCAATAAACACTGATTGAAGTTGTAAATTGTTATTATGGCAGGGACAATAATGTTCTTTAATTTGTATCAAGTTAATTGCCAGAATATCTTACCTTAAAATACGGTTTTAGCATTCTCAAAAATTAATATTTTTACAAAACCTAAGTAGTTTTTGTGAAAAGGAGTTGAAAAATGATATTGTGTTGGAGGAACATGTTACTTAACTGGTAAATTGGTCAGATAGAGACTGGCCAGTGAAGGTTCTATGGTGTAAGGGTGCCACAATTCATTTGTATTGAGGATGAGATCAGTCCTGCCCTAGGTAAAGCCAGATATGTTCAATCATGCAATTATGAACAAAATATGTACTGGTAAGTAATGTGTGCTATTTTTTTAATACTGAAATTTATGAAACTACTGTATATAATTTACGAAAGTAATAAGAGATTGGAGTAAAGTTTTATTCATTTGTAGATAAAATTTACTTCACACTCTGGTTGCAAATAAAACTTTAGACCTGATTAACCCTTTGGATGCCAAGCAAATTTCAAGATTCGTTTTGAGTAATGCCATGCATGTGAGCTGTGGGTGTTTCCTGAGTGCCAGTGGTAAATGGCCTATAACAGCCAAGTGTGCCAAGCACAAAACAGCTATTTTGTTATGTTAGACTAAAAATTGTATAACTCCTATCCTAATACTGATAAATGGACAATTTTTGTTTTTTTTTTATAGGTTATGAAATATACTGTTATGTAATAACAAATTTTTATGATAATATCCAAAAATAAAAATAAAATGTTGTTTTTAATTTTTTATTTTTTTAATTAGAAAACTTATATTATTTTACTATTTATGTAAACATATGTTACATTTTACATTAGTATGTATAATTATGAACCAATATAGAAAATTTCAGAAAGAAATATTGAGAAATAAAAGTTTTATAAGATTTTTAATAAAACTTTACATTTGGACTAAAATGCTAAAATATTGACAATGTAATGTAAGGGCATGTTATTGTAAGGACTTTTCTAAACAAAACTATATTTATTAAACTAGCATTGAGATGGTTGAAAAACATTGGTTAGGACCCTAATGCATGTTCACAAAAAATAAAACCATGACAAATAGCCTAATTTTTATATTATTTGCTTTTACTCACCCTCAGTTATTGAAAGGCAGAAAAAGTCCAATCTTCAATCACTCACTATTTTTTAGTGCCTATAGTCTATAGCATAGGCCTATTGAAAAATGTTACTAAGTCTATAAAAAACTATGCAAAGAAATGTCTCTATATAAAATATATACATTGTTACATAAACGTTCAGTCTATTTACACTCGTGGCGGGGGAGACAGTCAAGGTGGCAACCCCGGGTGCACTTGACACATACTGTCCTGAACCTTATACTATAACAAATTATATATCAATTTGTTAAGTAACTCCTCTCCTTTCGTTTGATGTATCTGTTATGAAGATTCGCTTACTATATGATTTAAAAAAATAATATAATCGCAAAGCCGAAAATATCGGCCCGCGGCACATTTCGGTTAAACGTAAAAGGGCCGAAAACATCGGCTCTCGGCACACTTCGGTTCAACGTAAAGGGCCAAAAATATCGGCTCTCGGCACGCTTTGGTTAAATATAGTGAGCCGATAATATCGGCCCTTGGCACCCAAAGGGTTAATAACACAAATAATATTTAAAAACAGCCGAGATTGAAATAGTACGGATTTAATTTTTTTGTTCACTAACTCTAACCCCAAAATTATTAGTTACTTCTGCATTTGTCATTATTTTGTTGATTTTAATGTTAATAATAAATAAAATAACCCTTCACTGTGTTTTAACATTTTCTTTTGTATGTTAAAATGTTTGGTTGGTAAATTGCAACTAGATGCACCATGTCAGTAAAATTATGTTGTTGCAAAAATGCATTAGAGGTTAGTTGTATTCTTTCCTTCCTTGATATCTGTAGAGTTTGAAATATTGTACTATAACCTTTTTGTGTTGCATTATACAAGTTCATTTAAATGACATAGTTTAATAATTGTTTTTGTATGCATTCAACAAAAACCTGGTCTAACTTTTACAGTGATATTGGAATGTCTGGGAGAAAAGAAACATCTTGGAATAGTCCTCATTTGTGAAAGATCAACAAATACTTTTTTGTGTTAACGAGAAAATGTTAGCTAGTGCACTTTGTTTACTTCATTTTGGTAATTCCCTGTGAGCAAATCTTGTAACAATATTTGTCTGCAATGTCTGGCCAGTAAGTATTGTGATGTAACATATTTTAGGAATAGAGCAAGATGGGACTGTGCAGTTTGACACTGTCATAGAACTTCCTGCACCGGTACATCCACTGTCCTCCTGATCCTTACCTAAACTGCATTGTATTATACTACCTGTGTAACAAAATTATCCTCTTTGACTTTGCACAGCCCTAAGTGGTAGGTTTTCATGCATTAGATAACTCTTTGTCAATTTTCAAATTGCTATCAATAACATTTATGTCAAAACCATTACCAACTAAAAATATTTTCATCTAAGATTAATAAAATCCTTTTAATGTTTAGAGTAGCCAAATTTGCATCTCATTGTGATTAAATAACATTGTTTGTCTTATTAACTAAATATAAAATGATTACTAAATATATTGTCTTAAAATTGTTTCAGTTTGAAAATTATTCACTTTATTATCATAGAGCACAAGTGAATTTTATAATTGAAGTGACACTCAAAGTCAAAGCAAACTTTATTCGTGAACATAGAGTACAGAATATGTGCCAATAGATAAAAATAATTATAAATTAGGTTGACAAATCTCTCCAATTTGAAAATTCTTCAACGGAGTAGAATGTCTTGTCGGCCAGCCAGGTGGTGAGACGTGTCCTGAATGGGAATAGTCTCTTCTCTTCTTTGAGATGTCTTGGCAGTAGATTGAAAAATTTTGCTCCTGCATAGGAAGATTTTTTGGCAAACATTGCAAGTCTGTGAGATTGAAGGTTGAAATTTACTGCGTTTCTGGTGTTGTGGGTA
This sequence comes from Homalodisca vitripennis, assembly GCF_021130785.1. Taxonomy (NCBI): domain Eukaryota; kingdom Metazoa; phylum Arthropoda; class Insecta; order Hemiptera; family Cicadellidae; genus Homalodisca; species Homalodisca vitripennis. The sequence goes on from NW_025789158.1 coordinate 3,598, forward strand.
TGGATGTCAATGAATCTTTCAGCATTGCTTGTGAGAATGTGATTGATGGACTGAAAGATAAACAAGACAGTAACAGTTTGGATACCAAGGTCTTTAAAGGCACTTCTACAAGTGTCTCTTGGTCCCAAGCTTGCTAGCACTCTCACAGCCTTTTTCTGCATTATTAGGACTCTATTCAAATTTCCTGCAGTTGATCCACCCCAAACAAGCAGTCCATATCTTATGTGGGATTCAAATAGTGAGAAATAAGCAACTTTAGCTGTTGCGAGGTCTGTGACAGCTCTAACTCTTTTGAGCACATACAGGGCAGTACTCAATTTGTTGCAGACCAAATCAACATGAGGTGTCCAAGATAGAGCACTGTCTACAATAATTCCCAAGTACTTAGTTTCTTCCTCCACCCCTAACATCGGGAGTCCAGCATTTTCATTTTGTGCTCTACTAAACAGTACTTGCTTTGTTTTTCCTTCGTTTAGTGCCAAGTTGTTAACATGACAGTATTGTTTGGCTACATTTAAAGCAATGAAGGCCTTACAGTCTAAATTATCAGGTTGCTTTTCTGCCAACATCAAAGCAGTATCGTCTGCATACATTGTAGAAGAGGCATACTCACTGAGATGATTGGGTAAGTCATTAGTGAACAGTATATAGAGTACTGGTCCAAGGACGGATCCTTGAGGAACCCCTCTACTGATAGGAAGTTGATCAGATCTTGCATGGTGAGTTGTGTTGTTCACTGTATATTTGATCTCAACCAATTGAGTTCTATTTTTCAAGTAGCTTGAAAACCACCTTTCTTCTGTATTGTGAATTCCCAATGTTTTAAGCTTTTTAATGAGCAAGTTATGTCCCAGACTGTCAAATGCTTTAGAAAAATCTAAAAACAAAGCTGTGGTCAAGTTTCCTTCTTCCAACTGGTCTATTACACCTTCAACAAAACTTATGATGGCTGTAGTGGTGGACCTTCCAGGTAGGAAGCCGTGTTGGTGTTCAGATAAGAGATTGTTAGAAGAGAGGTGTCTCATCAATCTTGTTAAAACAATTTTTTCAATTATTTTAGAAATCGTAGGAATAAGAGATATCGGTCTATAATCACTTGCAACTTTGCATGTCTTTTGTTTATTTATCGGGATAACCTTAGCTACTTTAAGATCGTCTGGAAAAATGCCTTGTAAGAGAGACTTGTTAATTATGTTTGTCAATGGAAGCCTGATTTCTTCGACTATATATTTCAATACAGTGGATGATATATCGTCAATTCCAGCTGAGGGTTTTGATTTCAGTGAAAGAATTGTTTTTTTCAACCTCGGTTAGATTTGTCATTTCGAACTTAAAATCAGAAACATTGCTGATTATGTTCATTTGGTTGTCAGTGAGGTCAAGATTTTGACCGGCTTCTTTCAGTGTTTTCTCCGCTACAGTTGTGAAATAAGTATTTAGGTGTTCTGCTATTTGGAGTGGATTCTGAGTTTTCTTTCCGTCAACTTCCAGTTCAATTGCTGATTCCGTGCATTTTTTTTGTCGTTCACTGTTTATGGTGTCCCAGATCGCTTTAGGCTTGTTATCAGCATTGTTAATAAAGTCGGCAGTTGCTTGTCTTCTACAAAATTTCAATCTCAAATCATATGCTTTTTTCCTTTCTGCTGTTAATCTTTTTGCCTCAACCCCAGGTCTTAATTTTTCTTGCTCAAGAGCCTCAAGAAAGTCTTTTTGAAGTCTGTTAGCAACAGGGTCTGACATGCTTCTAAAGTTATGCCTTTGTTTGGATCTAGATTTTTTGTAAGGGCAGGCTGTGTTCATTGCTGAGGTGAGGATGCCACTAAGTTTTTTGTACGCTGTGTTTACATTTTCTGTATTTATGATTTCATCCCATTCCTGATCGCGGAGAATTTCTTTTAGGTGGTCCAAATTTTTCTTGTTTAAGTGCCTTCTTTCTGAATTTACAATGGGCAGAGGAGCTGAACACTTGTAGATTGAGCTTAGCTGCGCTTGATGATCTGAAATCCCAGTAGTGAATGTAGAGACATTGATTTCTTGAGGAGTGATATTACTACATACACAGTCTATGGATGAAGATGTAGTATTTGTCTCTCTGGTAGGTGGGAGTTGTAAACGGTGAATATTGTATGCTGCCAAAGTATTAGTTAGCTTTGCGTTGTCCCTATCTTGTTTTAGACAATCGATATTTATATCCCCCATGATTATAATACGTGACTTCCATACAGGTACAGTGTCCAAAATGTCAGATACATGGTCAAGGGCTACGTCAAGATCTCCTCCAGGTGGCCTGTAGATTCCCAAGACATAAGTGCATTCCTGTCCCTCTGAGATAGCAACTAGTTGCGTTTCACACACCATTTCTATTGATGGTTTTGCAATGATTGGTTCTATTTTATATCCAAATGTATTGTTCTTATAAATGGCAACTCCTCCTTTCTTATGTGTGTCCCTGGAAAAACCTGCTATGAGATCATAATTTGGGATTCTGGTATTTTCAAGATGTTCATTTTTTAATCCGTGTTCAGTAAGAGTTACCAGACCAGGATTTGTGTTCTCAAGCATGTGACTCAATCTATTTACCTTGTTTGCTAATGAATCTACATTCTGGTGAAGAATTGTCATTTGACAATTTTTTCCTCCATGAGTTCTATTTTGATTTTTCTTGGGATTCTTATTGTGAGGACGTTCACTTAGTTGGTTTTTTAAACCAGTTGCTTTGTTTTCCGGAAAGAATTTATGAAGGTTTTTGTTTTTTGAAATTGTTTCAATTTGGATTTTTTCCTGGGCACTGTTTCTAAAAAATTCTTTTGAACATTTTGGGCTGGTATCATGTTGTAGTTTTTGGCCATGTGTTCTTTGTAAAAAGTTATATTTTTATTGAAAAAGTCATCTACAGTTTGGCCCTCTGAAAATTTCTTTGAATTTAAGGGTGGTTTGCAGCTGAAAGGATATGTGATAATATGATCATTTTGTCTGTTTGTTTTAATTATAGAGTTGAAAAAATGAACATCTGTCTCACCTACAATGATGCTGGCGTCTTTCTCATTACTTGGAGCAAATGCATTAGGTGTAGCCTGTGGGGTTGTCGACTGGCTGGGGTCCTCTGTCAAAGATGTTGAGGACAGTTTTTTGGTCAGGGTTTGACTGACTCCCTCCGTCAATACCGAAGCCTGTGGGGTTGTCGACTGGCTGGGTTCCTCTGTCAAAGATGTTGTGGACAGTTTTTTGGTCAGGGTTTGACTGACTCCCTCCGTCAATACCGAAGCCTGTGGTGTTGTCAACTGGCTGGGGTCCTCTGTCGAAGATATTGTGGACAGTTTTTTGGTCAGGGTTTGACTGACTCCCTCCGTCAATACCGAAGCCTGTGGGGTTGTCGATTGGCTGGGGTCCTCTGTCAAAGATATTGTGGACAGTTTTTTGGTCAGGGTTTGACTGACTCCCTCCATCAATATCGAAGCCTGTGGGGTTGTTGACTGGCTAGAATCCCCTGAAGTAATTGATGATTTACTTTTTGCTACTTGCAAAGAGACACTAAAAACATTGTCCCCCTTGCCACTATTTTTAGGTTTTCTGTAGCTAGTGTTCATGTTATGTCCCTTTGGTTTGTGTTTCTGATTGTAGTTAGCAAGGTTAGAAAATGATGTTATTGTGTCTTTGTTGGGTTCAAGATTAAGATTATTGAGTTGAGCTGACAGTCCGTCAATCTTGAGTTCCACTTCATCTTGCCTTCTACATAACCGAGCTAATTCAAGGACGATTGGTGTGTTTGTCAAAGTGCAAAAAGTCCCGTCATAGGTCTGGGTCTCAGTAGACTTGAAACATTTTTGTTTTTTTGTCTCATCAGCAATGTCATGTAGATTATGATGAGCTTCATTGCTTAATCTAGACATTTCTTTTTCCAAATTGCTTATTTTATTTAGATAATGCCTAAGCAGTTGGCCCTGAGCTTGGTCATGATCCTCGAAAATTTGTTGCAGCTCAACTTGCTGTTGTTTACTTTTCTCCAATTGGAGAAGTGTCTCTTGCAATTTTCCTTGGAGAGCTTCGATTCTATTTAAGTACTGTTCTTCATTAGCTAGAAGATCCTCTACTTTAGCTTCCATACTAGCTAGGTTGGCTTCATGTTTGGAGTTACACGTACGTAAATCTTGAACTTAAATACAGTACTGTATGAAAAAAACACTGGACATTAAATAAATGCCCATGTAGCATGCATGCTATTCAAATATTTTCATGCAACCTGTGACGATTTAAATTGTACAATCTTTGTTTTTTATTGTAAAAACAATATTAGTTTGTATCATATAATTAATTTATACAAAGTTATAAATGTATGATACTACTAGTAAATATTTGCAAAATCTGAGACTGCTGTGTCAAATGGTTTCTGAAAAAATGGCATATAAATAATTTTTGAGGATTGGTGTTTTGCAACAGTTTTTTTATTACTTACAATAGTTATTAGAATTATTACTATTTCTAAGAGGATAATAGTCAATATTCTCATACTTCTTTCTTCATTAAAAGAAAAGAATCATACTGTATTCTTCTTATAAACCTTTTAAATGTTATAATAATGTATTATTATATTTACTGCAATACATACACCTTTTTACAAGCTAAGTACTGTCACACATATAAACCTATTTTTTAAAGCTACAAAAATGGTTTCCATATGGCTCATTTTCATAGTATGTATGTGGTTCCCATTTTGGTTATGTTCAAAACCTTTTATTTATCTCATCTTACTCCAAACATTCATTACTAATTAAAAAATAATAATTTACTGGCACAAATCTTACAGAATAATTTTATATAGTGTCACAAGTTCTTGTTTGGTTAGAATTGATATATTTTTGTGAATGTTTGAAAACATGACCTGCCGTTCCAGACAGTTTTTAACCACATGTCTTAGGGAATATATATATTTCAGAAAACTTAATGTTATTAGAACATTTTCAGCTAAACTGAATTGAGAAATTTAAAAAAAATATCATATGTTGATTTTATGCAAAAGACTTATTAAAGCAGTTGTGCAATACAA
>NW_025789159.1:0-7710 GCF_021130785.1 Homalodisca vitripennis
TTTTTCTTCGATCATTTAGACTTGGTTTTATCGTTAGTCCCCGAAGAACTTTTCAGTATTGAATGAATTTTTCTCTTAAAAAAGGTCGAGATTTTTTTTTCCCAACTTTAAAATTTTCCAAACGTAATTTCTCAATATTAAACTTTTTTTGTGATGGGAAAATTTTTTTTTTCTCTAGCCCACTGTCTTAAATAATTTAGTTCATTATTGAAAATTTTGCTTTTTTTTTTTCAGGACTTTTGAATTATAATGGCGATATGTTTTTTTTTAAAAATTTCTATTTTGCAGAACGGACATGATTTTTTTTCGCGCTCCATTTATATAAAAAAAATTTTTTAACAAAAATGGTGCTTGAAAACCCAAGTTGCGCCTCTCAGGGCGTGATTCATGGTATGACGCGGCGAAGCGATTATCGCGTGGTCGGTCTGTGTAGCACACCTCGACTGTCTTTTGATACACACAGCGCAATCTTTGGAAATAAAATGCGGTAATGCAGATTTGCTTTTAAGAAAAAAAATTGTTTTCCCCTTTTACTATTAAAACATTTTCTTTTAAAAATGTTAAAAATTTTACCTATTTTAAATATGCGTACATTTTGTTACTTGTAATTTTCAAATTATTTTTTTAAATTAATTTTTAAATTTTTATTTCGAGGGGCTGTTGTATTGTGTTGCGGTTATATGCCCGCAAATTGGGTTTGGTCGGTTGGGATTTTTACTCTGAACTGTTTCAATGGAGGGCCCCAAAAGCGGGGGAAAAACACCAATTTCGAAGTATTCAGATCGTTTCCGGAACCATTTCTCTATCCGTATCTCGCTTTTCTCTTCTCTTTTAGCCTGAATATAGATCCTAGCCTTAAACGGCGAAGGATCGTGTCATGGGGCATAAAAAGAGAGGGGAGAGAAAAGAGAAGAGGGAGGGGGGAAAAGGTCGCCCGAGAAATGGTTTTGCATTTTTTGACTTTAAATTTTTTTCTATTTAAAGGGGAGTTCTTGAAGGAGTTAAATGATATTGGAAAAAATGTAAGTTTAAAAAAGGGTATAAGAAGTTAAATAAATTTGGGAAGAAAGGAAAAAAACTTGAATCTTGAATTTGGAAAAAAGAAAGATAAATTGGGTTTACAATAATTCCCGAGTTGGAAATTGAAAAAGTAACTTGCCGAACAGATTTTTGACTGTTTTGGATGAGAAAAGTTTAAAGAATTAAAAAAAAAATAAAAAAATTACCTTGTTGTTCTGGAAAAAAGGGACTATTAAAGATAAAGGGATTTTTAACAATTAAACTTTGTAGAATAAAGTCTTAACTCTAAAACTTGCAGTCCCTCCCCAGTCATGTATGTTTTGATAACCATATTTGGTGTCTTTCTTCATGGAATACATGGAATATTATCTACAGTAATACCTTTTGTTTACCAAAATGTGGTATATTCTATAAGAAAAATTCTATAATGCTCTTTAATGAATTGTGTTGAAAATCTTGATACTCAAAAAAAAATTTCCTAAGAAATTCATCAATTAAGTCTTGATTATTTTGAAAAAAGTAAATTGGGAAAAAGTCATAAAAAACGATGAAAATTTCCTGTTTGTTTTTTTTTTTATTTCTTTTCAATATTTTTCGTTTTTATTTTAAATATGTAATCCCTTATTTTTTAGTTTTTTCCCGATAGTAAAACACTCCATTAGCTTTTTTTTCTGCAAAAGACTTTCAAGTTCTTTGTTCGTATCATTTAAGGAAAGTATCAACTGTTCTTTAAATTTTTGGTAATTGTTGAACTTTTAAAAAATTGTCTTTCTTTGAAAGTTTTTGTGCTAGAAACTGAAAGGCTTGGTGGTTCATGTTGTTTATTTAGTAGAAAAGTTTTTTATTAAAATAGTTTTTGTAAAAAAGTTTTAAATTGATTTTAATTTTTTAAGTAAAACCTTTATTGTGCGATTTGACAACATTTTACAAAGCACAGCTTAAGAAAATAGAAGCTCAGATTCGGTTAATTTTTCATTTTCCCCACTAGTGTGTTGTACCGTCGTTTTGGAGCGAAAGACGTGATTCGGTTAATTTTTCATTGGATTTGCGTGTTATTTTCAGTTCCTTTATGGTACTTGAAAAGTATTTTACATTGCTTTTCGGTCGGCCCGAGTGCGCCGGCCCATTTACATCTCTTGTATTGGATGAATTCGGTAAACTAATTAGGGTTTTAAAGAAATCAAACGAATTTGGTCTGTTAAAATTAATTTTCTGTCTAAAAATTTCCAGAATTATTTTTTGAGTGTGCCTTCAAGAAAAAATATCAAAAAAAACCAAATTTCGATCATAAAGGGGTCTTCTTCGGCTCTTTTCATTTACCCTTGAGGGAAACAAATTCGATTACCTTTGTGCAAACATTCACGGTTTGACAAGAGGTTGTTTTTTTAATAGGTTTAATAGTATTTTCATTGAAATTGATATTTATTGATCATTTGGGGCAATCTGAATTTAAAATTAGGCAAAGACGTCTTTATGCAACCTGATTACATATATCAAGGACTTTACAATAAAAAATTTTTAAATTTTAAATGAAAAAAAAAAAGTTTTTGCCCTTTTTATGAATTCAGCTGAAAATATTAACGCTGTTAAGATCGTTCGCTTTGTATTAGGTGTCGTAGCGCAGCTGTCGGATCCAATATAAAACAATCCAACATTAACAAAATTTATAAATTTAAAAAAAATTTAAATTTAAAGAAACAGCCACCTCTTAAAAGTATGCCATTTACTTCCAGGAACGTGTAGAATCACTGTCCAAAATACACATGTTTCGTGCTTGGTTCCAGGTTTAACGGAAAATACAAAAAACATTGCATTTTATATTGATTATGGGGACCATTATATTACATCATAAGTGCTTTGACTAAGTATACTAAAACTTTAAATTTAAAAAATTGCAGGCAAAGGTGCGGGTAACATCTATTAATATTAAAAACGCGAGGGTTTTCTTTGTTTGTTTGATTTATTTCACCGTAAACTATTCAAACCCTCGTTCTAATTTTACATCGGCATTCTAAACTGCCACGCTTAACTGCTAGTAATGAATAAAAACAATATTGGTTTTAGAACCTGCATTTCCTAAAACTTTCTTTGTACGTTCCTGATATACTATATTTCTGTGAAAACATCATTTAAACAATTAATTGGATATTTTAACAATCGAAAAGAATAAGAGCACCCTTGTTAAGCATGTCCCTTTCCCAAAAGCAAATAAAAATCAAGCCTTTTAGAGATAAAGGGTTTTAAATTGTGTCCTGATGGCCACCGAGACTTGGCCTCTGTTTCCTCTTTGGGAAAGACCGGCACCCCACCATTCATCCCCAGCGTCCCACAGCCGATGCCCTTCCCCCGTGACCTTGCCTCGCCAGCCCGGGACACGTACCGGGGCTCGACCTCACAAAATGAGCAATAATAAAGATTTGTGAGCTGTTTTCCAAAAGGTCATTTCGCCATCCTCGCCGTTGAGCCGAAAATTACCCCACGGATTTTTAAATAAAAAAAGGTAAGAAATTCCCAAAAATTTTCCAAGTGCGAAATCTACGGTAAATGACTTTTTTTGGATGTTTAAAAACTGACATTGCTAACGAAATAGACCCGAATAACATAATGATAATTTAGAGAATACAGTTTTTTTACGTAAACCCCACAAAGGCCTACAGTTAAAAAACCTTTTTTTCACTATACTACAGCATCGATAAAATCTAATAGGCTCCATTTTTTTAAGAAAGGGGGTACTGTTGCCCTTTTGGGTCGGCAGTAAAAAACGACGATGTTTTAAAATTTTGAAAATCTTTAAAAAATTATTCAAACCCTTTCCTCTAAATGTGCCTTTTGGGGCATATTTGGGTAAAAACAATTTTCCGAATCCTTTGGGGTCAAACTATGGGACTTTCTTTAAAACGGTAGGTTTATGGGTTTTGAGATGCTATACATGCATAAGGGTGGTTAACTAAACCGTATAGCGTACCTTTCTGATAAACACCAATATTTTTTATTTAAAATTCGGTTTTATGGTTCAAAAATACAAATTTTCGCTGGCTGGCTGGCTGATTGTGACGTGGGGGGGATGGATCCCCCTTCTTTTAAAGGCGTCTCCCGATTAGGCACTTGCCTTTATGTAAGTTGCGGGTCATGCCCTAGTAGCTGTTCCCCAGTCATTATGTAAGTAGTAGTAAGTGAAGTGAAGTGTGTTTAGTCTCCATTGGAGGCTTTGACGGGGGACCTCCTGGGCCTGTAGTAGTCGAATGTGCTCCCAGGGCGAGGACTCTGCAGCTTCTTCGAAGGATGAAGTCAGGCCATCCACAAAGGTCCTGATCGTAGGGATGTTAGACGATGCTCTGACCACGGTGTTCCTGATGAACCATGGCGACTCGGTGGCTCTCCGAAGACAGCTGCTCTGGACTGCGAGCAGCTTTTTTCTGGCAGTCTTGCAGGTTAGATGATACCACGCAGGAGCCGCGTAGGTAATCACCGGTCGCACCAGGGCCGTGTAGAGCAGGACCTTTGTCTTGATGGGAAAGCTTCTTGGAGTAGAGCAGGGGGCCGATGCTGGCGAAGCCCTTCCTCGCTAGGGTGCACACTCTAGTGACGTGGGGAGTCAGTGTGAGTCTTTGTCCAGGAGTACCCCAGGTACTTTACAGTTGTCCTCCAAGGGATGTTGTCCCCGTTGAGGGACAGATGTCGGCCGTCCGCTTGCCTCGGACTTCTCGTGAAGTTGATGGCCTCACACTTGTCAGCGTTGACTTTTATTCTCCATCTCCTCAGCCAGGGCTCCAGTAGACTCAGCTGCCGCTGCATATAGACACCAGCCATCCTCAGGTTGATGGAGGTGGCCGTGAGGAGGGCGTCAAACGGCCGTAGAGCGACAACTGGACTCTCGGAGTACCGGAAAGTCGTTTGTGTACCACAGGTACAGGATCGGGCCGAGCACTGATCCCTGTGGCACACCGGAGGAGACCGGTCGTGAAGTTGACTTGGAGTTGGCAACGCTGACGGAGAAAGTCCGATGCTGGAGGTAAACTGCGGATCAGCCTGTACAGTCTGCCGGGCAGCGGGGAGTCAGTAAGTTTGTAGAGTAGCCCCTCGTGCCACACTCTGTCGAAGGCCTTGCTGACATCTATCAGGGGCCGAAGTGGAGTGGTGCTTCTTCTCCGCCCGTACTGGTGAGGAGGTTGAGCACTCTGCGGAGTTGAAGAGTGGTGGAATGTCCTCTCCTAAATCCAAATTGTTCGGTCCTGATAAGTGAAGAAGTCCCCAGGAAAATTTGCCCGTATGATCCGCTCGAGAATCTTGGAGAGACAGGCGCAGTGAAATCGGCCTGTGGTTCTCTGGTAGGAGCGGATCTTGCCAGGCTTGGGGAAACATGTCACCCTTTTATCCTTCCGGTGGTGGGAAAGGGGCCCGTCGAAGGAGGAGTTCAGGATGCAGGTGATTGTGACGATCACCCAGCCGGCAGTTTCTGGAGTGCAGGAGTTCCCAAGGAGTCCCGGGCCGGAGCCTTCTTCGGGCGGAGGCGCGAAGATGCTCTCGTACCTCAAGTTTTTGTCAGGGGGGGGCAGGGGCCCGTCTTGGGTCTGGGGGTGTAGTCATCCAGGAAGTTGTAAAACCATCTCGCAGGTGCCCAGGTCGTAGACGTCGGGGTTTGCGGGGAAAACTGAACTTCCATGGTGTCGGCGAAGGCCTGGGCTTTGTCGCCGGGGGAGAAAGACAATGCCTCGTTGACCTTGGAGTGGTCTTATTGTCTTTTCCCCCCCCGGAAAAGCCGGGAAAGACCTTCCAGATGCCCCCGACACCACCGTCAGTTGGGCTCCACAAAGTTTTTCCCACGCGGGCCGCTCGATGTTCTGCCAGGAGACGAGAGCACCCCCTGGCCGGGCCCTTTGGGGAATTCTCGTTTGGGGCGGGGGGGAAAATTCGTGTCCGCTGGAACTCCCGATGAAGCCTGCGACGAAGTCTTATCTAAAATCAAATCAAATCAAATCATCTTTTATTGCATTTTCTTTCCCAATTCAACATTGCATCGCAATCGTCAAAAAACCCCCTTTTATAATTATATTTTATAAGAAACCCCTTATACATTCACACACACAGTCAAACTTAAAATCTTCATACATTCTCTCAAACACTTTCTCACTGACCTCAGACCCTATGCTCTCATAAACCCCAGGGGCCCTATCATGAATTCATCGACAGAGAAAAAACGCTCTAGACCCAAAGTAGGCGTCTTAGCGAGTTTTAAATTGATTTTGATTTGTTGGAATTCTTTATACTTTCAGGGAGCCTATTGATCAGTTTGACCCAACTTCTTAGGTAGATGTTGCGACAGCGCCAGTCTTTTTGATGCTGAGTTCGTTAGTTGTCCCTGCCTTTGTTTCATTTTGGTGAAAGCCCCCGCCACGAATCAGAGTACACCTTGATCTGCAGTACGAAATTCCCCAAAAAAAATTTTGAGGCAGGGCAAATTTCATAAATCCAAGCTCCCAAAAAAGTTTCCTCCCACGACTCTCTGAAACTCAATTTTGTATGATTTTGACAAGGGCCTTTTTTTTAAGTCTGGGAAAAACTCGTTCCAATCTATCTCCTCTCTAAATTTTCTCAGGGAAAGTGGCGGATGAAGTTCCTTTTCCCTGAGAGAGGGGACGAGGAGATGGTCACTGCTTCCGGGGGAGTAAATCTTCAGTGCTAGTACTTTTTTGGTCTAGCTGGTCTTTGGGGATTCCCCGGGAGGGGGGGGGGGTTGGGTGGAGGCCGGGGGGCTGTCGGCGAGGTAGTTGCCGTACTTGTGCCAGGTTTACCTTGGTGGGGGCCCGGGGGGTAGGCCGGCGCTCCGTGTTTGGCAGGGCAAATAAAAAAAGGGGACGTGGTCCGAGAGAGGTCGGACACGGAAAAAAAACCCCGGGAAATTTCCCTTTGAAGTGATCCAGCAAAAAAAAACGTCAAGGATGTCAGGTTCCTTTTTGAGTGTCGTGGTTTGGGAGTGGGTAGGATCCTCAGGGGGCTAGTAGTTGTATTTTGGGTTTGGGGCCCCTCCGGGGAAACCCTTTTGGGGGCCAATTCCGACGGCGTTGGTAAATGGGCCCTCCCCAGTCCTGGTGCTTGGCGTTCATGTCTCCCGCCACAAGTGCAGGAACGCCAGGTCGCAGCAGGGTGTCCCGGTGTTGTGGCGGGGAGCATTTCTGGGGGGTGGGTTGTAGATCGGGCTATCTCGAGTTTTGGCTCCGTAAAGGGAATGGCTACTCGAGTAACCTCGATCCCCGGCTGGGAGCAGCGGGCGCAGGCGGTGAGGCAGTCGGCGATGTACCAGGACTGCGGGGCCTCCCCTGGGTCGAATGTTCTTTTCTGCAGCCTGTCAGTGGGGGTACACCTGGAAGTTTTTGGGGTACCGAAGCGGTCTGGTTTTTCTGAAGTGGGTCTCCGGATCGGGGGAAAAATTTCCCCATCCATGTCAGTTAGAAGTGGCTGAGCTCCAGCTTCTTGCCCCCTAAGGGTCGTTGGGTTCCAGCTGACGATCCGGAGCTTTCCCATGGAGGGAGGTGCCCAGGAGCCCCCATGAGGGCGGCCCCCCATGTGGACCATGGCTGGGCAGCTGGGAGAGAATCTCTGCGAAATCCTGCCTTGGGGGAAACTTGGTGGGAGGTGGGGAGCGGGCGGTGTGGCCATGGGTGTTTTTCCCCGGGGGGGTTGCGGGGGGGG
>NW_025789160.1:0-9281 GCF_021130785.1 Homalodisca vitripennis
AAATTTACAATGTTAGGGTTGACTTGATTAAAGATGATAAAATAACAGCATAAACACGTGTGAAGCTGGCTGGCCTGATCGCCTCACAAGTAGCTGTAATTTGTGACTGTGCAACTCGCCAGGTTATTGTATACACCTACTCGAACTATTTCTAATAACGTATAATAAAAAATGTTACTTTTTTTTGGAATGAGATAATGCCGTGGCCTACGTATGCTGAGAAATAAGTATACACAATAATTTTTGTTTATAACTCAGAAACATAAATCGGTGTAAGAGTAGATAAAAGTTATGCAACACTTTAGAGTATGCAGCGAAACGTTAGATATTATCGGTAGATTCAAAGTTCAAAATTAGAGTTCACATTTTTTTATATTAATTATATATTTATAATCTAATAATTCATAACTATTATTTATTATATTTATATTTTTATCTTTATATCATTATTAATTTAGATACTTTATTGTAGATAATGTCTCTAAATGATTATCCGCTTACAATTACTGTTAAAAAATCCTTGTGTGAGAGCCATGCCGAGTGTAAAGAGAGAAAATTTTTTTTATGAATTACGTGTGATTGGATTTTTGGAACTTCGGCACTCAAGTTACATATCTCCGTAAATTATAAATTTGACATTTCAAGCAGTGTTATGTTGATGGTGCTTCTTAATTGTGAAAAGGAACTCCTTAAATACGTAGTAGGTTGGCCGCAACAATGCAGAGAAGAAGATACCTTATTTCATTAAAAATAGGTCCAGAGAATGATCCTACGTTTTTAGACTCTATTTGGTGAAAATAAGGCCGTACAAAGTGTTTTCTCTCTCAGTTATAAGCGAATGTCAACTTGGATGAAGATGTTGTGGGGTTATCGCTCATCCCGCCGCACCCTGCCCACTGGCATGGTAGACGCATCCAGGCCCAATTTTAGCGCATCCTACTATGATGCTTCTCGGCGTAAGGAAGAATCAAAAGAACATTGTCTAGGACCAGTAATTCCTCTCCGCAGAGTAAATAAGAACCTTTTTTAAGCTAATTCCAAAAAAGAATATTTTTTTAGTTTTTTGAATATGAATTTTTCCAAGACAAATTTTCATCAACGACACTAACAGCCGCCAAGTACTTAATGTTATTGACTTTCATTGATATTTTAGGCATCGGCTCACAACTCATTCAGCTATATTACGATTCAACAATTTCGTTCATTCAATGATGAATGTAAACAGGAGTGTTATTGAATAACAAAATCTTCTCACCGCTTATGAACATAAAAAAACCATAATACTCTTGTTTTTTTTTCACATCAAGGATCATAAAGTTACTAATCGAAACCGAAAGCCAACGTCAACGCTTCCAAGTCGCTAAGATAGACTGGCATTAAAAACCGACATTATATATCCTATGATTGCTGTTAACTAATGAAGGCTGTATCGTCAGTAAATCTGAATCAACATGCTCAGTGCCCCTTTAAAATTACTGGTTGCATAAAATCAGTTAATGTAAATTAAGAAACATGTAATAGGGCATAGGCCTAGGTACTGAGGCCCTTGAGGCTACACCTTGTTATTTAATTTTTAACATGAAGTTATTAGTAACATTCAATGTCCCAAGTTCTTAGCACATTGTTTTCCTTCTAACTCATGTTAGAGATAACTTGACAACAACCATCCTAAGACGGAAGCGCGGACTGCATAACTAATACCGGCCTATAGACAACAGTTTTTTTACAGAGTAGTGTTCGCAAAATCTACGGTGGTCAGAAAGCTGCACATTTATATATCCCATGGTTAATTTTGTTGTCATATTGTTGCGTCCTAAAAAAGTCAAAAGCACATCTTCTCAGTTGACAATCTGCTTCCCTTAACAACCGGCCCAAATTGTTTCGTCCAGCTGAAAATAAGCTATGTTTGTTCATCTAAATTGTAACAAACGGGCGTCTTAACTGATTTTTTCTACAATAACTCTTAACAAATATTGACAGTAGAGAGACATAGGACGGAAGCTAATTTGGTTTGTTTATGATCTATCACCACCATTCCCTTGCGAAAATAGGGCACCAACTGCACTACATCTTCTCCCACCGCCACTACCACACCCACACAGGCAAAAGCGATTTAGGAACCAAGAGCTTGCTAAGCCTGAGAGTTATAACAACACATAGACACCAAAATTTTTCCACACACAACATACCAAGGAGGCGGGAATTCTTCTCTCAATACAATTAGAACTAATACTGACGATACCACGAGGGTCGCTTTCTATTCTTTTATCAAACACTCCATTTATAACATTTTTTGAACCTTCAAATTTCTCTGATAGTAGCGAATAGGAGAAAAAAAAACGAAGACATGCGTAAATTAGTGTTTCCTGACTATAAAGAAGTTTCTTTTATACACATGGGTCATTGGTGCGTAAATAGTTCCTAATTTGCGAACCTTTTTAATCTTTAGCCTGCGTTTATGTTCAAATTCGCGTCTGAGGCAAAAACAGTGAATTAGTAAACATCATCAGTGATTTCCTATACCCGCTGGGTTAGGTCGTCATACCGTTTTCGTCGCATTGATTTCAAACAATATCGATGGGATCTTGTATGATGGTGGGAAGTGACCTGACTCTCCTATCAACCCCATCCAGGTTAAACCAAATTTTCTTCCATTGTCATTCTTGTATTTCGTTTCCCCCTTCCTATCAGCAGTTTCAAATAGTTGTCAATTTAAAATGAATTATCTTTAGGCTGACTCGTATGTCTAAGGTTTTTAATCTATTCCTAAAATTTGATGTAAATAGTCTTTCTGTTTAGCATCAGTCTAGGCCCTCAGTCGAGCATAAGTAGGCTTGTAAAATCTATTTTTTCTTTTACCTTATTCTTACGACTACAAAAATCCTCTGTAGACCAAGGCTTTTACAATTTTAGAGTTCTCTAGAGTTTAAACGTGACTTAAACGATTTGCACGTTTTATAAGAAATTGGAAGTTTAGAAAAACGACAAACTTATTTTTCAAATTGCACATTAGAGAATACAAGAAGTGAATATAAAAATAATAGTCACTCCAGTTAATGCAGTTCAATTCCAATAGCAGCTTATACACAACCAATTTATTATAAAGAACGAATTTTATCTTGAGTGCATTTAAAGCATATACGTAACTCTAAACGTCCTCTAAATTATTTTAGTAAATAGATCTGTAATATTGATAATGATAAAGACTTTGCCAGTGTGAAATTATAAGAATAAGCTTCCTATTATTGAAAAACGTAGGAAAAATATGATCAATGCAAGATTGGTTATTTCCTGCAATTCGAGTCGGTTCATTAATTATATTTAGAATTTCTTTACTTGCCATTATACTTAAATAGCTATCAGTCTCAGTATTACTATTTAGAGTGTCAATGTTCATGTTGCCAGTCAAAACAACGTTATCTTTAACAAAAGAGTTTAAAACATTTTCTATATCAATAATAAACTCAGATCGAGGAATGCTGTGTAGACGATAGAGTGCGACGAGTGTAAAATGCTCCGAGTCATTAACCTTGACATCTAGCGTCAGACAATCAGCTGATTCGCAGATTCTCTCTCTCTCACACTGCTACAAATAATAACATTCATGAACATACACCGCCCGACCTGTAGTTCTCATTGCACCTACAATAAATGTTATATCCTGGAATTATGTAATGATTTACTTCATCATAACTCACCCAAATTTCAGTTAAGACAATGTCTGGTTTTAATGTTGTTGATTCAAGATCAGCTAGAAATAAATTAAAATTCTGTCTTAAGCTCCTTATATTTTGATTCAAAATAATAAATTTATTTTTAGAATTCATAACTAGAGTAGGTTAAACCTTATGGACCTATTCCTTAGAACTTAATGCTTTGGTTTTTAAAAAATGTGTTAAGAAGTATATGTTGAAAGACATTTAATAAATAAAACTTGAAGCTAAATAGAAAAAGTGTATCTGTCTTGATTTGCATAGATTTTTAACTCTCCTGGTGATATGTGTTTTACCCAGGTGATGGGCCTATTTAAAATAAATGCGTGCATGTCAACACACTTTTTAAACAGCCAAAAATTGTATTATAATATATTTTGTTTTACTTAATTTTAATTTGCAAGTTCTATGGCATCAGAAAATAACTAACTTAACTAAACATAAATAAACTAACTCATAAATTAACTTATCTAAATATAATGACCCTTGTATTCTGTAAAATATTAAATTTTACTTTTCTATAATAAGAATTTTAAGTTCTCACAACCACTGCTTTACTAAAAAAAATTATTGAAAATTTGAATAATTTTATCCATATCCATTTTGTCTCCTTTTTTATGTACAATCAGAAAAACTACAAATATTCTGAATAAAAAGAATTAATAAATTACTTAATCTATATTATATATACAATAATAAAACATTGTAAATCGGTCTTCAAAGTTTGGAACAAAATGCTCCTCACCGCTTAACACAAGAATAAATGAAAAATATGATACATCGACAACCTAAATATTTTATTAGATTCCATATAGGATATAATAACTTTTTTTAGAATTTTTGAATTACGACACTATATTTACACATTGGTTCTGGACAAGAATTAGCAAAAGATTTAGTCATACAGAAAGAGCTTACATAATCGTCATGCTTACGACATATTATCCGAGCGGAGGACATAATTGTTGCGGGCAATACTATTATCTTCACAAGCGGTTAACCGAAGGGAAAAATGGTTATTATTAGCATTTTGTCTATGCTTAAGTAAAAATAATCTTAGGACAATCTCCTATTTAGTTCTATTACATAACAAGAATACATATAAAACGAACATTATAAAGATAGAGCCAAAGAATGTTTTGGCTCTTGAAAAAATTAACAAAGGTCCAAACTAGGCTAAAGCGGTGAAGCTTAGGGAGTGATTTTGCTTGAGCATTTGGTAGTAGGTTCTCTCCTGTCAGACGTGTCTCCCTTGACATTATGGTCTGGGTGGGTTATGGAGAGTGAAGGAATGTTAATAGGCTCATTGTCAAAATTTTAGCAAGTCAAACATAGGATTAATACACTGACGCTATCAGTTGAGACTATGCTTGTGACTGCACGTTGTTCAGTAGCGCATCCTTCAGGTCCATCGATGCTTGGCGGTCTGGCTTGGGGGAAGGCGGCCCGACATCCCCCAGCGGATCACCTCATAACCACGGCGAAGGCGGCGAGAGTCGACGAGCGTCGAGTGCGAATAGCGAAAGAGTCAAACAAGTGAATCTGTTTCAATGCACGGTCGTCCCAACGTCTCCGACTGCAAGTGTTGTAGGTACTGGGCATCCGAATATGACGGGGATTGGCACTTGCTACATCAGAGAACAGACTGATTACGACAGCTCAGTTGTCATTGTATCACAGAAATATTAATAGAGTGTAATTTTACATTTTTTATAACATAATCAGTGTTGTATCCTTCATCAGTGCAAAACAGACTAACTACTCTCTTGATGCTTTCTTATTACAAAAATTGCATTTTGTGCCTGGCACACAGTCTTTGTGATTACATCTGCAATGGCCAGAGACTCACTGAGCTCAAGTAAAGTATAAGTATATTTCATAATATTAAAGCCAAGAAGAGAATTGAGTGTGTTATGAGTGGAAAAGAAAAAAACGGAACGAAATGGTCCGTTGTGCTGGTCTGTGGAGCACTTACTATTTTTAGCCGACTATTACACTTACTGGATCGTTATTTGCGGTCAGGACGACTGTGACCTGTAAGTCAATATGGTGTTATTCGATGTGAAAAATCCTGGCAATCAGTTTCATTCTTAACATGTCCTAAATCAACATTCAACCCTAGCCCGCAGACCGGCTCATCACCACGTTTTCTGACTTGGTGATTCAGCCATTTCTATATTTCATGGTTCCTCCCAATCAACTGTCACTGACCACTGTCCCCATCTGCTATTATAGAGGGAAATCTTGCCGAAAAAATAGTCCACGGCCTTCTATACAGGGTTTGTCCGGACAAGTAATAGGGACTGATTTTCTTTCGCCGAGGGACCTGTACTTCAAGAGCCGTGCGCGCACTGACTGGATTCGGTCAGGAGGGCGTTCCTAACCAAGACGAACAAGCGGCTGGTCAGTTGTCCTCCGGAGCACTCTGAAGAGTCAAGAAACAGGCATTTTCACGGTGACGTTGTTTCTGTTGAGTGGTTGGCAAGCTGAAAAATGCAGCGTTCGTTATAGAGATAAGAGGTACCACGATTAGATTCAGGATGTGACAACTCTGTGTAAAATCTGCTGACTCAGAAGACATATTGATATAATCAATGCAGGGCTTACCCAGGTTGTTGCTTAAGCACAGAAGTGGTGTGTTTTTTCCGGTGGCACCAGGCCTGTTTTGGAGGGTCCGGGAATGGAGGTCGCTGATTGAAGACCAGTTGCTGGACAGGAACCTTCGACTTCGACAAACACCGACAATGTGATCCGGTCGTGGTTCGTGCGCAAAGTTTTTGAAACTTCAGACCGATCGACTGATAGTATTCGTTTTAATTGCCCAGATGTTACATCTTTACCGAAAAATCTCTGGTTCGTTTCATGAAATTGAGACGGAAGGCATTTGAACATCAATCAATCAAATCAAACATCTTTATTTTCATAAAAATGTTACGCTATATCGTACAAGAAATAGTGTTCAACAAAGTGAATTTGATTTTAATTTAAACATTTAACAATGTTCTTACTGAACAATTAAAAACAAATGGAGACAAAACAGAAAACAAGAACCTCTTTATACACAAAATTACACATTCTTAACTAGGTTTCGCTGTAGATTAGTTTTAGGGGTTTTCCCCTTCTTCGGGCCAGACAGAAAACAAACATTAGTTTCTAAATACCAGGATTTTTTACAAAACAATCATACAAACATTGAGGCCTAACAAATAAAAATATTAAAATTAAGTGTTTTCACCTTCTTTCAACTTTCATACCTATTCTAGTTAGAGTAGTTCATTAACAAATTTTCTTGTTGGGAATTAAAAAACGAAAAAGGGGGAGAAAAAAGCACAAATGTATTTCAATGGTTTCTTAGAGTAAGTAGCTCATTCAGTTGATGTAAAGATTGCAGGATTTTATTAAAAAATTTTTTAGATGATTTAAGAAAAAAAATTTTGTTCGGATTTTTCTCTTGTTTAATATTTTTGCGATAAACAGTCAAAAAAATTTGTTTCCTTTAAAAGAAGTTTTCTTTTCGAAAAAAAACACAATCTTATGTTGAGACAAATTCAACTTGTCGATCATAGTGATCTAGTATTATATGTATGTTACATTTTTCCCCTATTGCTAGTTTTATTGTATTTATTAAAGTAAAGAATTTTATTCAGAGAGGTTTGTCTCAAAAATATATAAGCTATACCACTGTAAAAAAACATCTTCAGATTCTGGAAATATATGTTTAACAGAGTTGGATTGTTTTCAAATGGAGCAATAATCTTTAAGGCCGTTCCGTTGTTTGTTGTGGATTAAGGATTCCTAGTCCATATTTCGTTTTGTTGTTGTGCCAATATATAACAAATACCATAAGAAATGTGGGAGTGGAATTAAGGCGTAGTAAATAGATTTTTAAATGTTTCTATGTTACGATGAGTAGATGCCATGGTCTTCTTAGAGCATAAAAGGCCACTTGATGTTTTGCGCCATAAGACCTCAAGATTTACATGCTCAATCCCACGTTAATGTTTTCCAATCTTATACAAACTAATCCTAGAAAATTTAAGTTTCTCTGTACTTGGTACCGGTATCTTTATTTTCGGACTAAATATTGTGGGCCGTAATTTATTCTTAGCTTGCTTTGGTTGAGAAGGAAATAAAATTAGAGTTTACTAGCTAAATTCAAAAGGAAGAAATTTTATTACTGTCCAAAAAAGTCTGTTCACCAACGATCAGAAGCCAATGTGAGAAGGAAATTTCTCTATTTTGCTCTTCACTTTCCGCAGTATAACAATTATGTTTGTCGTGTCATCTGCATTAAAGGCTAAAACCTTTATTATCATTGCCCCATACTACTTCCCAGGTAGACCTTTCAAATAGCATAGGAACATAGTAATGGGCCCAATATAGATCCCTGGGGGAACACCTATTAGTGAACAGTTAAAAGTCGAGAAGCATAATTTTTCCTTATATCTAACTTTTGCATTTTCTCTTATAATGATTTAATCTTCAACAAATTGTTTTTCTTTCTGACAGGTATGATTTAAACGCATGTCAATTCTGTAACTTGTTCCACTCACAAGAGTATTAAAGTACATTCAGTAACTTACTGTGTTCAACACTATCGAGGGCCCTTGACAAATCCAGAAAAATGCCAATTATTTTTTTGCCCTCTATCAACAGATTCCAATTATTGATTCAATAAAACTCAACTAGTTGTGGACTATTGAACAACAAGAACACTATAAAAACAACAAGTTGTGAACTCAACTCAACTAATCTAAACGCAACAAAGTGTGTGCGAAGATGGTCCCAAAAGTCGACGTGCTCACTGGGCGACCAGAAAATTGCGGGCCTCACACCGCCTTTCTTGTGGAACAGCTACCTGAACCAAGGCCAGGCATCCCAAGCTCTTCCACAGCCGGCCCTACAGCCCAGATGTGGCCCCCCTAGACTTTTTTTTTGTTTTTCTCGCCTGAAAAGGCAAGCATTTTGAGACGACTCGAGGGGATCCAAGCAGCTTGTACCGCGGCTCTCAAGGCTATTCCGGAGAAGTGCATTCTGTGACGCCTTCAATGCTGGGAATTCGCGAATTGGCAGCGCAGCATCGAATTCAGAAGGGAGCCTATTTTTAAAGAATGTGTCAACGATTTGCTCAATACTCATTTTTTTTTAATGGACTCAGTCCTATTACTTTCCGGACAAACCCTGTATAACGTCTCGACCTACAGTATACAAATACTATATGAAAATCAACTTCATCGCTAGGAACAAAGTCTGAAATGACATGGGAAACAAGACGCAGAACAAAACAGTAAAACCAGTTCCGACCCTCAACTACGTGGCAGCTTTATCTGAAACAAATCCAATGACACTCTGCCTAATGAAACATTGCAATTGCCAACATTTGCTCTTCAGCACAGGGAACCTTTGATCCACTTTGCCTAGCATACCTTAACCCCTGAATCATCTAAGTATCGTTTGATTTTAGAATGTATTCCACCGGCAAATTGCACTAACTTGAAAGAGGTCAACAGATCAGCAACGTCCGGCCAAACAGGTACAATAACCATTTCCGATCAGAATTACAGACAG
>NW_025789161.1:0-8816 GCF_021130785.1 Homalodisca vitripennis
CATATTCTTGATTGTGGACGTTTTCAAAAACCACTGTACACGTATAAAACAAGAATACCATAAGAACAAAAAATGTGATTTCCCAAAAAAACCGCGTGGAGAACCCGTCCCAAAAAGCCCATTTTTTATTCAGACCCGGGTGAGTTGGATGCGAAGTCCGAATGAAATTTGGGTCCCCGTATAATCGACTAATAAAAACGTATCCGAAAATTTGACTAATCGAGAAAAATTAGTTCGAACCACTATATACGCAAACGACTTCTTTTTGTTAAAAATGCAATACCATCATTGTTATAATTTCTAGTTCCTCCGGTTGCATGTTTTCCTTTTGATCCTCCATCTAGTTAGTACACCTAGTTCGAACTCCTTGACCACTCAATATAATAATTATAATAATTCATAAATTGACCGTTAAAAAATTATAATTTGTTTTGTGATGTTTTTTGGATTTATGAAAGGAGTGTTAACCTTTAATTTGTTTCAAATTTTATTGAGGTGATAAAACCTTGGTAAGTGCCAACACCCATTGGGGGATTTTGTTTTATAATTAAATACATTATTTAAAAAGTGAATAAACAACGGATTCTGAATGTTTTGGAACTTTTTTGAAACAAATTACTGGATTCTTCAGCAATTTGCAATAGATTTGTAAAAAAAAAAATAAATGGGCGTTGTTTAAAAGAAATATAACAATACGTCAAACTTACGTTGAATAATTTAAAAATTCTCCTGTTTAATCATTGTAAGTAGCAGATTTAAGTAAACGGCTCAAAATCAACCATCTTTCCACTTATGATTTACATTCAAAATACTCAGAGAAACCATAAATATAATTATGAATCCCTATAAGGCAAGCGCATTGTCCTTTAAGTTGGAACTGATACACAGTAAGCCTATTGCGACTATTAAATTCCGATCCCAAGTTTTGCAGCAACCATCAGTAAGCTGTGCCATAACCGATAAATACATCTGGAAAGACAAATGCAAATTGTTAAAGTAATAAACACTTACAGAATTAAAAATAAACATAATTCACCACTAGTTTTACAAATGACAACTAAAGATATCCAAACCGATGTCAGTTGTTGAGATGAGGATTCAAAGCACTGATTTCATGAGCTTGAACCCAATATTAACTTCCTATGAAAGTAGTTACAATCCAACCCGATTCATTGTTGAGTGATGACAGGGATTCAAAGCACTGATTCATGCGAGCTTGAACCCAGATATTAACTTCCTATCTATGAAAGTTTACAATATCCAACCGATGTCATTTGTTGAGGATGAGGGATTCAAGCACTGATTCATGAGCTTGAACCCAGATATTAACTTCCTTCTAGGAAAGTAGTTACAATATCCAACCGATGTCAGTTGTTGAGGATGAGGGATTCAAAGCACTGATTCATGAGCTTGAACCCAGATATTAACTTCCTTCAAGAATAGTTAACAATATCCAACCGATGTCAGTTGTTTGAGGATGAGGATTCAAAGCACTGATTCATGAGCTTGACGCAGATATGAACTTCCTTCTAGGAAAGTAGTTACCTACACACAATATGTTACCAAAACTGGTAGAGACAACTAGAGTTACTGTTCAGGCTATGTTAAATTCTGCCCAGTTTTGTATCGTTAAATACTGATATTTGGTCCTCAAGAAACAACACTGCTTATATGACAGTAACTAGTCATGGTTTTAGAATGAAAACGAACAAAAAATTTGTTAGTTTACGTGTTGACAACTCATCCACTTTCTGGTTGCCATACGGCTTGCTTACCAATTAGAAACAACTTAACAAGATTATTAATAAATAGCACCTAAGATATAAAATTGTTTGATGTAGTGACGGATGCAGGTGCAAATATTAAAGCTGCTGTAAGACTGTCTAGATTTCCAAATATTCCATGTATGGAAAACATGCTTAACTTGATCGTACATGACAAATATTGAAAAGTGTGCTGACCTAGTAACAATCCTTAAAAAATGTAGATCAATTGTGACACAATTCAAAGTAAGTGTATTAAGCTTCAGATAAACTAAAAACAGTTTAAACTAATATAGGTTTGCAAGGAGTTAAAACTAACACAGGATATACAAACGAGATGGAACTCTTTCCACTTTTTTAATGCTAAATCGTTTGTTGGAGGTTAAGGAGGATTTTTCTGTAACACTTGTATTTTTTTGACAACGCGCCAGAGTTACTATCCGGTGACTAATGGGATAATTTTGAATGACTGTGAAACTCTTAAAACCTTTTTGATGCAATGGTCGAGGAAATATCGGCAGAAAATTATCCAACAGTTTCAATGATAATTCCCACTCGTCAGAGGTTTGTTCAGAGTACTAGACATTGTTGACATTAAAACTGCAAGCGGGAAAATCAACTAAAATTAAATCTAGTAGTGGGAGTTCAAATACGACTTGGACTTGTCGAGAAAAACAAATTAATATCATCAGCATCACTGTTTGGTCATAGATCTAAAAAGTCAGGTTTAGGAAAACAATAATAATTTTTCAGAGGCAGTACAACAATTTTGAGTGATGAATTGCCAATGCTGTATGCAAATGACCGAGAATGCCAAAATGAAGAAGGGAATGTAGAAAAAGAGGGATGGCGAGGAAGACGACTAGAAAATGTTGACAAACAAGAAAAAAAGTGAATCTATTGGAACTTTTAGAAGAAACTCTAAGTGAAATAAGAAACAAGTCTAATTTCTATGACGACTGATATTAGGCAATATTTTTGAACACCCGAATGAGGGTCGAAAATGTGATCTAGGAAAATATTGGATGAAACAAAAA
This sequence comes from Homalodisca vitripennis, assembly GCF_021130785.1. Taxonomy (NCBI): domain Eukaryota; kingdom Metazoa; phylum Arthropoda; class Insecta; order Hemiptera; family Cicadellidae; genus Homalodisca; species Homalodisca vitripennis. The sequence continues at coordinate 2,801 of NW_025789161.1, forward strand.
ACACTTATCCATTGCTTCAAAAAGCTAGCAATGAAATACTTGTCCGTACCAGCAACTTTTCGTTCCTTCCGAAATAATATTTTCAAGTGCCGGTCAGATCGTTTCGGAAAGAAGAAATTGACTGAAGACGAAGCATGGTAAATATGTTATTGTCTTTTTAACGGAAATGTGTAATGACACTGTAATTATAGATTCGTTTTTCTGTTTAAATCATCTTTATATTTGAACTATTAATATTTTTCCAACTGTTATTTTTTATTTCTAAATAAAATTACTAAGTTCTCTGAATTTCTTTGAAAGTTTTTACCTTTTTACATATTTAATATGTATAGTTTATTTTTAACAATGGCAATTCGTACATTTATTTTGGTTTTAAAACTATTTAGATTTACTTATCTAAGTGTATAAAATGGAATTTATTTTGGCTGAAATTAAATTTGAATTTATACTTGATAAACAATCAATAAATATTTCGTACTCACCTTATTAACAGAATATGTATATGACGGCTAATTTTAGTACCTTCAAAAGGTATATTATAGGATTGATTAACATTGATATTAAAACAAATACGTGTAAATGCAATAATGAATCCAGCTTAAATATAAAAGACCACAGCAATGTAACATTAAAGATTAAACCAGTTACGAATTATGGCTAATAATGAGAAACTATAAAAGGTATGAGGAAAACATACATAATGTAAGTCGTACTAGTTTTTCGACTAATATTAGTTAACTAATCAGTCGATTACTTTCTCGAATAACGACTAATTAGTCGATAGTGTACATCACTGTCAGACCGTTTTTGAGTCTAGATGGTAGTTATTTTTCTAACAGTCAAAACAAAGGCTAGAAGGTTTTTGGGGAAATCTATGCTACCTGGTAGTACAAAATATTTTACTGTGGTTATCCCCTTTTTTGTTATTAAAATGTAAACGGAGTATATGATCAGTTTCATAAATGTTTTGTATTGTACTATGTAAAATGTTACTAGGATGAACATATATGTTACTAAAATGTAATGTGTTTTTGTAGCATATGTTGTTATTTACTTTAAAGAAGGGATTTAGGAAGTGTAGTTATAGATGGATAAAGGATATTTGGAAGGCGTGAGGTTACTTCTCGCCAGGTGCCCCTCAGACATTCCTATCCTCGTAAAGGAGGGTCACGGATTAAGAACCGTTCCCCACGATACAGACATGTACAATGATGTGTTAGATAGCCAAACATAACTTTAAATACATCTTTTTAATCAAGTTTTAAAAGTTATTGAGTTTTTAATAAACGTGGAAATCGTTTGGTTGTATAATGTCTAACGAATTCTGGTCTCAGATTTCTAAATGTTTCTGATTCATTTGAAAATTTGATTTTTTATATATTTTGTATTCTGTACAAATAAAAAATATACGTTCCAATTTTTCCTCCATGACTTAAAATGCATTTCAAACATAAAGCTTGTCGGATACTGTCCGATTCCTGAAAAGATTACTATTTGTTTTTGGCATGATCAAATCTTTGTTATTGAATACGTTAATTATTTCAGTTCTGATGGGTTTGACGTTTTTAAATCAAGAACATTTTGGTATCGATTTAAAAATATGTGTTTAAACTTTGACGAATAAACTATTTTTAATGTACTCTGAAAACCATCGAGTAAAATATGATATATTTAATTTCATTACCTTCCAAAAACTATATGGCAAACTTATCTACTTTTGCATTGCCCATAATGCCTATTTGCCCTGGTACCCATTGTAAAATTATATTTATATTTGATATAATTAATTCAAAGGCTATTGATAGCACAATACTCTGCTTTGCAAGACCTTAACAGATATTTTCATACCTATATTTGCAGCTTGAAAGTATTTAAAAAATTACAAAGTCAGAATAACTGTCTAAATTATTAATACATTGAATACATTTTGGTATTGCAATTAATTCTGCCATATAACTTGAATTACATTTATTCAATGGGATCTTGGTTACAATATTGAGTTGAGGAGTATAGAAGGCAGGCGCCAGTTCAGTTTTTTTTTTTTTTTACTTAGAGCCGTCTTTTATAAGGACGTGTAAAAATCTGTAGGTTATGTTTGTGCTTTCTGTTACACTTTGCTTTAATACTTCCCCCTGATCAACCTGCCTTGATTTATTCAAACTTTGTTACTAACCTTGAGGGCATTCTTTCGTCTTGTATCTACCATCAGGTCCTTCCTGCTTGAATAGTTTTAAACGTACCTGAAAATCAATTGGTCATATTATTGCCATCTGCTATCAGTGCTTCAGCCAGGACCATTTTCCAGCATGTCTCAGATGTTTGATCTTCACAAGATAAACAATGTTACCAATAGACGAGGGGTCTTTTTGGATTTGACCTTCTCGCCTACGTTCCATGTCTCTGTAGCTAGAAGTGAATATCCTTTTACTGTCCGAAGATGTATGTCATCCATCCCTATGTTTTTGTGAATTCTACTCACCTCCAAAGATTGGTCCATAACGTGCGCAAGTGTAACTCGAGAACCTTCATGCCAAGTGGATATTTACAGATTTTGAAACGCTTGTACCTGAGAACGATGTAAACACTTCTTTAGACGTCTTTATTAACTAGACTAAGTGTTAGCATTAAGAGGAATTCACAAACGTAGGGACATGCCAAATCTAGTTTTTCGTCCTACTTCACACATCAATTGAAGAAGTTAGTTATAAGGAAGAAACTCATTCATCACAAAGAAACACATTTGATCCCACGCTGTATACTAAATTCTCAAAATTTTAATGCCGAGTGCAGGGAACTTTCAAAAACGTGTTTCGAAAGGATTGTAAATCAATATGCAACGTTCTTTGACCTCAAATCTAAAATTATTTTGGAATTACGTTAAAACCGTTAATGGCTCTATAAAAATTTAGATAGAAAATTCAGTTTATAGTTAGACAGCTAATTAAATACCTCTCAGCACGGATTTGCGTCGGGTAGGTCTTCATCTACGTTCTTTTTCTAACATATATATTTGACACTATAGAGTTGGACTTTACCAATGCTTTGGACATAGTCTTCAATAGCACCCTTCTCCGCAAGTTTAAAGCCTATGGTTTCTCTAGTGAACTACTCAGCTGATTTAGCTCATATCGTGAAAAGAGAATCTTTCAAGTCTTAGCTATCTACAAATATAACATTAAATTAAACAATAATTATTATTCAGTTCTGAGAAAGACCGAATCTGATTCCACAGAGGAGTGTATTCGGCCCTCTTTCGTACACACTCTTTTTAACAGAATACCAACGAATCGCGGCGTTAACTGTAACATATGCAGATGACACTAAATCTATGGCTTTTAATCAAAGCCCCATTTAAGGCTTTACCATATCTTGCATGTTTTGAATTTAATATCTGATTGGTTTAAACGCTGGAGAATAAAACTAAATAAAATAGATCTTTGCATGTGACTTATTTAACAACTTTCAACAACTCAACAAAAGTATGTGAAATATTTGGGAATCCACCTCAATAGGCGATTAAAATAACGAATCCACATGTGGAACAAACGATTGTAGCCAAGTACTAAGTTTAAAAAAATGTATAGGCTCTTTGAAAGAAAGTCTTACCTCTCTCCTGAAAATAAATTGTTACTGTACAAAGTTGTTTTGAAACCTATCTTGAAATATAGAATTCAACTGTGGGGCACTGCATCTTTATCGAATCTGAAAATAATTCAGCGTTTTCCAATCCGAAAGTGTTGAGAACAATCCTGCAAGCTCCATTGTTCATTACAAATGCAATGATTCACAGAGACACAGGAATTACATTATGTAGAACAGGAGATATCAAAGTGTAGTTTACGTTACATAACTAGCTTGGAAGAAATAAAAATAATTGCTTTCGAGGAATAATTTACTGGAAAATAGTAAGCATTTTTATAGACTTAAAAGGAACGACTTCCTTGATTTAAAATATTACTTTTAAGTTCTTCATGTTGATAAGGTCTCCCGGACGCTAATTAACCAGCGTTTTTTGTAATGTACCATATTTTCTTAATTTTTCGTCGTAAAGTCTATAGAATAGATTGTAAATAATAAATAAAAGTTACTTAAGAATACTGTTGACCTGTATTTAGTTCTATGTGACTGGTCGGTAAGTTTAGATCTAAATATTGTGACCTCTACTGCAGTTCCGTTATAATATTAAAAATTGTGTTTTTATTGAATGCATGTTTCAGAGACAGTGTGCATGGAATTTTACACAATATTGTTGTTGTAATTCCTGACATGCGTGTCACAATGCTCTGGTATGATTTTTATATTTTTCACGTAGATTGTAGTTATGTGTTAGGTTAGTTATTCACCTGAAAGAAGAGATCAAATTACAGATCTCGATACGTAGTGTTATTTGATTTCTTAATATCACCGAACGATAGTAAAGTGTCCGGAGAGATCCTATATACTTAAGTAAAATGCAACTGAAAATGCACAGGCCTTTCATTAGCAATTCTCTTGCAAGATTCAATGTGATCCAAATCTGTACGTCCTTTAATCATTTTTAAGGAAAGCACGTTTTATTCTTTTATATTTAACATTCACATGTTGCATTTTTCACTTTGAAGTTTCAAGTTTAAAACATGCATATGAGTACATCTACTAAAAATGATGTTAGCCTCCAAAGTGATGCTTAGTTTGCCAGTGATCATTTTGAAACTGTTGTACAGACTATAACTGGAAAATTATGAACACGTTAATAGCTCGAGGTAGTTTAAAATTTCTTTGCAGTATTGTTTTCTACTTAGCCAACATGCATGAAAATGACACGAACTTCTAGATATCCACTTTCGGTTTCTGAAATAAAATACTTTATTTAATGGAACAATACAATAAATTCCCACAGGCTTCTCGTTTCAACATTTTGAAATTAATTCCAAATTATATATCCTATAAACCTATTTTAGAGGCACAAATACTTTTACCTCCATCTTTAGTTGTTCTCTTGAGTTTATTTAGACCAAAGTAATTGCATTATAGAATAGTTTAATTGCCTTCGATTAAAATTTTACCAAAATAACGTATCCATCCCTGGAATGAACATCAGCCGGTTATTCGATGGTCTGTAAAGTGAAACACTACAGCAGAATCGAATTACGTTTTTTGACTCATGTATAGCAGTGGAATACCACTCAGATTTTCTATTGATCTTTTAAAATAGTGACTAGTATTAGTTACAGTCCTGTATCTCATGTCGGCGGAATACTGTAGCCATTTTGGTAAAAAGCTAAGTTAATTAATCATTTGCTAGTTTTTTAAGGCATAACTCTCGATCAAGGTTTTAATCCAAGGGTTTACTAACTCACCGTCCGAAAAGGATTGCCAGACTAACCAATGGATTGCATAGGCTGTTTTTAAGATAATACATTTTCTGCTTCAGATCGTCTTATAATTCATGCATATTTGCTTTTGAACTGTTTAGTTTTAAAATATCTATAAGTATTATACTTTTTCAACTTGGATATTTTCCTAAATCAAACACAAAGCAGATTTGTTACTTTTCAACTACAAAGTAGTCAACACTCTAATTATCTTTATGGGTGGGGTGTAATATTACGAGGTTCTCCCCTATCAAAGTTATTATCATATTAGCTAGGCCCATTACCAACAAACAACGTGGAAACCGAAACCTGAGAGTGAGATTAGTTATTAAAAAGCTAAGCTAGGGGTACTGGAGAATTATATTTTCGCCAGTAAACATTTCCTCTCGTGCTAAAGACCGATCTCTCCCTAGTTTGAAACCGTGGGCCAGCGCACATTGTAAACGAGGCACTCTTTCACAATCTCCACTTAATATGGAAGATTCACATAATATAGGTGGCAACCAAAACACATTTTTCTTACACTGTCAGCAGTTTTTTTTAAGTGGGGAAACATTGTATTGTTTTACTGGAAAGTTGCTTGGGTCCCGTGAAAACAGTCCTGTTCCCGGTTTGACCTTCGAAAAAGGGTAAGCTATTTGTTGCGAGAGGGAGTTGATGTT
>NW_025789162.1:0-9022 GCF_021130785.1 Homalodisca vitripennis
AAAACACAAAATGGCTCTAAATATTATTAAAATACCATTTTAATACACAAGCGTTGTAACCATTACGTACCCGGTACTATGAGAAGATGCAGCATAAATCATCAGGTTGCCTAAAATGTGGCTAAATACACTCAGGTTGCACACGTTATGTACAGTAAAACGATAATAACTGTAAGTTATATTACGGAAAAGTCTTGAATATAATATAAAGAATGGCCAAAGTTGTTACATTTGATTCATCTTAAACAAGGATATTACTGGAAGATCAAAAATGAGCTTACATGTTCAAATCAAAAGATTTTAGCACGGACAGCGCTATTCTAGTTAGAAATTGCCGCACGATAACTAGTTTACGTCAAAAACTTTCTGATACAACAATCCTCATATACAGTCCTTTATTACATTTTTAAAATCAAAGTTTAAAATTTTAAGTTGTTATATTTCTTTTACAATACAATACAACTACTAAAAAACTATCTTGAAAGTCGTTATCAGGATTAATAGTGTGTGATTACAACCAAATGTGAACAAATAAACGATTATTTTAGCCAATAACGACCATTTTTCGTATTTCATTACACTTTTGAACTTTGTTCCACAAAAAAGTGCCCTTCCCTCGAGCTTACACCAACCTGATAAAATCCGTCGGTTAGTGTATATTAATGTATTATAGAGGAAAATGTCGAATAGGTGACATGAGTTAAACCGTCCGCTATCTTGTGGACATGGCGACAAACAACCTGAAAAGAACTTTCCCCGACAGAGCTACTTTGCTATAACGGGGTCCAAACTAATATAATTACCTTAATGGAATAGATAGTATAATTAGATTAGATTGTTTTAATACAATAACACATGTGGTACCTCTCGGTAAAGATCGTATTTTATTGCTTTCTAATACATTTAATTATTATACTATTGGAAGCCAATTCGAATATTTGATGGCTTTTCTACATTTTTATTGCAGTGCTTTATTAGAAAAATGTTTTCCTATTTTATGATTCATTTCCATTATGTCAGCATTTGGTCCCTACATTATGCAAAATTAGCCTCGTCTATGAGATTTTAAGTAAGATAATCATTTGAAATTTTCGTAGTTGAATTCTGCAATTCGCCATTTTATCAGACATTATTATCATATCACCATATGCTATAATAAATTTTCCTTTCAGTTATAAATTGTTCCAATACATCGTTTGAAAAACTGATGATGCCTTAACCGGCGGAAAGCTCTTTTTCAAATAAATTTTAGAATTTGGAAGTATGAATAAATGTCTTTTCCATTAAAACCTAATCAACTTTCCACCAAGAATACAAAGCAGAAAATTGAAACCGTTTTAATCGGTTTAGAATCTTACTTCGTAACCCTCTTTTAAGACGTGTATGTTTTTTTAAACACCCTTTTATTGTTCAACGAAAGCCATTTTTTCTTCTGTTAACAAATAAGGAGTACTGAGAAAACTGTGTAAGCAGGTCAATCAACCAATTTCATTGATAGTTATGTGTTGTGTGAAAACCTCATTCAGTATTCATTTCTGAACTCTACCTCTAAGAAAATGAAACGAAGCTGGTCGGCCATTGTATGGGAGAGTTTTGATTAACACTGTTTACAGGAGTTATGTTATAGGATGGGGAGAGAGAGAACCATTCCCTGGAGAGGGTGAATATATTATAGATAATCTCATCTTGAATAGTACACTGATATGATAAATCTTCCACCCACCAAAACAATTACATGGCTTGCACGCTAATAAGCATTTTCTTGGTTTTTCTGTTTGAATCATCTTACTTTAATTTTAGACACAATATTACGGGTGGGTGGCTAGACCCTACTGAAAAGACTATTAATAGGGCTATAGAAAATTTTCTTGTGGCCTCCTATATTGTGGGGATACAATAATTTTGAATTCAATTTTCATATCTGTGAAACCACGAAGCCTGCGTTCATCTTAAAGTGTCAAAATTCAGCGTTCATTGCGTGATCCTGCGATGCATATAATAATAATAGGTGTTAGAATGGAAAGTTGGAATTATTACCGGAAATTTTTCCAATTTTCAGTGGATACTAATATTAGGTTTGATATTAAATTGTGATACAAAAAATCTAATTTTGTATCACCTGGCCGATGACATAAATATTTCCGGAAATATATCATATTTCCGTTTTCACTCCTGCCATCGAGCGATAAAATTATACTTCAAACAAAGAAGGGTTGTAGTATAATAAACCAAAATATAAATAAAATTTTCTGATTCATATACGTTTTAACTTGATTATGGGAAGAATAATCCAAACTTATTGTTCTTTTGAATAGTTATCTACTTATTCGATGCTAATTGTTGGGCGGCCTGTAGTAGACGGTAGTGTCACGTACTTATCTGAGTAACGATGGTATACTCGAGTGGCACTTGTGTTGATGATTGGCGTTTAATGGACTGGTGGGGGGGTCTCGTGCGTTGTTTGACTGTGTCGAGGGCACGTTCATGGGGTGGGTTGGGGGGGTTATCTCGGGCTGGTTGGGGGGTATTGTTTGTAGGGTACTGGGGGAGTCTTGATTCGTTCAACTGGGTTAGACGCGTGGGGCGGGGGTATGACACGGGGTTTTAGGTCGTGGGACGGTTTGGGGGGGATCGGGTTCAGGGGGGTGGAGCATGGGGTTGGGTATCGAAGGGTGGGAGGTTTACGTGCCATGGGGAAGAGGTCCTAAAAACTGCATTTAAATTTGCGCTTTTAGGCTCTTCTCCAAATTGATCAAGATAATAGCATGGCTGTATTAATTATGTTAAGGAATTGATAGGTTCTGTACAGTATTTGAAATTGAAATTTATTTATTTAGTGACAGGTCCACCCTCTTATATCGGGGCTCTTAGGACCTCGTCCGCGGAGGTTTCATTGATACTTGGCTAATTTACAGGGTCGATTGTCATACATCATTCTTGTTTTATTCAACGAATAAAGAGATTAAAATTCTGGAACACAACCGTAAATCATAGTAAATTAATTCTTAGTGCATCTGGTTTCTTACTATAGAATATAAACACAAACTAAACTCAATTGCATTATATTGAATACTTTCCCAACGATTACCCTATTAGGCCATCGGTAATTACTGAACAAAGTACGGTACACATCTAAGGCAATTGCATAATCACCGTTATTGAACTATGCTCGGACTTTGCTCACTTACAAAATGAAGACAAGACCCCAATAGGGCCAGTCGTATCGGTTTCTTGGTTAATGCGTAAATTATCGGAGCATGGAATATCATCGGTTCAGTTTCCAGAGCCCTGCGGCCGGCCGTGACGCTAGGCTATCTTTGGGATGTCGCGGCGATAGCAATGGATCCCCTCCTTGCTTCATCCTCGATTGGCAGTTACAACTACAAAATTATAAGGTACTTTACCCGCATCCATCTTCGCCGAACGTGCTCTTCCGCCGGCCGCCCCCAGGCACATTTGATTGGCCAGGCTTCATCGTCATTCCCATTCTGATGTCTTTCTATGGCGACATTAGTCAGCATGGAGGGAATAGTCATGAATATTGATTGCAGGTTCTTGTTGGTTTGAAGCATTTTTTCTGTAGAGTTGTGGACCTACTTCATCGGGTTAGTGTAGTCAGTGGTTTTTGGTGGCTATTTTGTGGTGGTGAGATGCTGGGGCTGTGACGGTGGGGGGGGGGGGTGTGGATTTGTTTCAGTGGTTGTGGGTAGGGGTGGTAGAGCAGAGTAGTGTGTGTGTGGTTGGGTTGAGTTTATCGGTTATTGCGGGTTTTACTATATAATAAGTAATTGAAAAATTTAAAATTTTATTTACATAAAAAAATTGATTTATTTATCTTTTCTCTCTTTGCACTATTAGTAATTCTATTTTTTATATATATATTTAAAATCATAAATACACTTTTTAAATAATTTTTTTTTTTATATAAGATATAATGAAATCATACATTATATGAATATCATACTTAATATACTGACCAATATGCGTAGATACGTGTTGATCTGTAATAGGCTTGTCGGCTATCATCCCTGTGTCGGGTATCGGAAGTGCGAATAAATTTTTAAGGTTACGAAAACACCCTTTTTTCCGCAACAACCCCCCTTACCCCTTTCCCTATCAGGAAATAAAAATTACAAGCACTAGGGGCCCCCCATCCCACTTAAAAGTTTCCTAACTGCTAGTCCTGGTCTGTGACAGTCCGGGGACTGCAGTTAAGTTAGAGAAACTTTAAGTGGATGGGGAATCCGGCAGAGCGAATCGTTTGGAACTAGTCAACTGTCGCACGGTGCGACAGTTCAACGATCCTCTGTCCGGACTGCAGGCGGGAAAGAACTGCTAGTTTAGTGGATGGCTACCGTGACTGGCCCCACAGTTCGACAGTCCAAGATGCGAGATATGCGCTAGGAGCTAGCTCAGCTGCTCCGTGTAGGCCTTCATGCGTCATTTGAGTGTGTGAGCGTTTTGGGTTGGTTTTGCAGGGCCAATGTTTTGATTTGTTGACCGCCCGGCAATTCCATGGCCAGTTGGTCGAAGGATTATCCTTTTACAGTTTATTGAGGAGTTTAGGAAACATGAATGTGTATTGGAAGGTTAAAGTCCAAAAGACTATCACAATAGGGAAAAAGTATGGAAGCAGACCATCCGTAGTTTACTATTTAGTAGTGAAAGGGATTTGACAGTACTGCAACAAAAAGCGATGTGTTGAAGAAGATAAACAATATTCAGAAGTGTCGAATTTCGTAAGGATCAAAGAAGTGTAAAAGTCCTCTCTATCCTGTTCTTTGGCAGTGGCCGGTACAGCACGTTAAATATGTACCAAAGCTGTAGGGTACTTAGCACGAGAACTTTTGTTTCTTAATGACCAGGTAGAATTGTCTAGGAGGGTCTTCCAACTATAGCGCGAGAAGGATTAAATACAAAAGAAGGAAACAAAATGAGTCAGTGAAGAAGATCGGTCCAAGAGATTGTAATTGACTAGTTTGGCAGGTAAATATATGCTCATTTCACCAATGCTTACAATACTAAACTACACGTTTGTCATCGGTGAGGTATTTTGTTTTCAAATTTTTCATTATAAACTAATGTGAGATGTATCTGTCTTGCCATTCCACTTTTCCTTTGTTGCTAAATTAATGAAACATACATTTATACTTGTTCTTACTTCATTTGCTTGCACTAGCCACATGGGCGATCGGTTTTGTCTTAATTGTAATGCCATGTGATCGGCTCGGTTCTTGTGTCCAGGCTTTAGACACACCAACTTCGTCGTCATCTAATATCACTCAACCTGTCTTTAGGTGAATTGTACCTTTTGAGGGATTGTCATACGCAAAAAAAACATAGTTGTGCAGGTAGCAGCAACGCAACTACAACACTATTCACATTCTTCATCGTCTATGAAGAGTGATTGGTTTTTGTTAGAACCTGAAATTCTCTCAGCGTGAATCCCAAAAACACTTTCGACCAGTCGGCGTTGCTCTTGAAGAGTCGGTAGTTCTATACCTTTCTAGGTTGTGTTTGAAAACTATATATGGAAATAGGCGTTCATTATGACCTCAGTTAGGGGGGGGGAAGGCGTTCATCTGGCACAATGAATACGCTATGGAAGAGCCTTCGCCGTCATACCAATGCCTATCCCTCTTCAGGTAAATTGTGGCTTTTTATCTGTTGTCGTTTCTTGTTGAAGTCTGTCTCTTTCAGAATCTCCTCTTTCAGATAACCGGCACATTATCCACCAATATGAAAAATAAAGTATTTCATAGTTTGCACTAGCCATTTGCATGGAAAAGTACCTGAGACTATGGAAAACCCTTATAGTTATATGAAGTATGAACCACTTCCTAGGTGGTGGTGTTATGGCTATTATGCTTTACCATCCATGCTGCCTAGGCTGTTGGGGAACATTCCACTTTTTCCCACGTAATCCTGTGCAATTTGTTTCATTCACTCGGCTGGATCTCAGGTAACTGAAGAAAACATATTTATAATCTGTCAGCTGTCATATTTCAGACCAGCGTTTTGTACGGCACATAAATTTTAATGAAACTCAATACCCCATCGGAGATACCGTTAATCACCCCTCGTTTTCCGTTCGCACACCCCATCTTGTAATTTTTTCAATATAATATTTCTGAGAAAGTTAATAAATAAGTAGTTCAAGAATTGTACTGTGGTGATAACTTGAATCAGTTATTGATATTGTGGTTCATTATTAAGTAAATTGGACAGGGTGTCTTCCGGGCAGGGGGAAATAAAGGAAACATCCGCGAAAAAGTCACGGATTTTGACATTTTTTTCAAAAATTTTTTTTCTACAGGATAGACGGCTGGACCGATTCACTAATAAAGAACCATTAGATGCTGAGGAAAATTTAACCTTCGCGCCCCCCAATCTCTACAGAATCTCTCCCTCCAGTTGCTCGAAACGCCGTGTCACCAATATACCCTCTGCAAACACCATGAATCCTATAAGATTCTTTTAAACGGACAAAAAAAATTGTTTCCCCGTGTGATCCAAGTCTTGGTTAATATTGGACAACGGACTGGCAACAACAAAAGACAGAAGATCACCTACGACGCCCTTTGGGAAGAACGGGTTTGCTCAATAAGCTGAGATTGCTGAACAATCTGAGCAAAGGATTTATGCGCACAGGAATAATCATTTTAATGATGCCCTGTTTCGAAGCTGATCTTGGGTGGACTAATTTCACGATTTGCTTCTGTTTTCCCTAGGGTATGTTTTTACTCATCAGTTGCACATCCTTCGGCAGCGTGGGGCTTTTTCCCCATAGTTCTGGTGGCAGTGTGATTAAGCTATGATCCATAGGGTTGGATGTGTATGACATGGGGTAGGCGGCATGGCGTTGTCAACTATACAAATCTTTTATTATGTGTTCTATTATTAACAAGTAGGCTTATACCTGTTTACTTTTGCACAAACCTAGACACTCGTGCGGTTTGTGAGTTGGCCATATACTCCCAGTCAGTTGAGTACTTTGATGAGTGTTTATGTTGATAACAAATGGTACAGGGTTTGTATTTGTTTTTGGAGGTGGGGGTGAAAATTTTTGTGGGGGACTCGATTGGTGTTACACTATGGTCTAGGGTTGAGGGAGGCTTGTGGACCCGGGTCTGTGGTGTGAGGCCTGATATGGGGTGGGTTTGTCGTGCTGGATTGGGGTGGGTGCGGTACACTTAGTAGGCTGTGGGTTGACAGTGTCATGGTTGGTGGGTAGCTGGGGGGGGGGTTACTTTGACTAATTTGTGGGTAGGCATTGACCAGAGGTGTTGGCGGGATTAGGTTCTGTTATCTGGATATTTTGGTGGGGGGTAGGGGGCAGGAAGGTGGCGTGTTACTTTTGGTGGATTTGGAGTAAATGTGGGTTTATTTCGACGCTATATCTATATTACAAGTATGGATTATTATATTGTTTGAAGAATTTTGTTTGTGTTGTCATATTCACCTGTTGTCGATCATTTATGTTAATTATGAGCGTTAATGGTACACGTCCCGTGTTGTGCAACACTAGAAATGAACTCCGTAAATCGTTAGGATATACTGGAGTTTGTAATTTAAAATTAGCAAAATGTAGTGACTTAATTACAACTGTGTAGGCTATGTACCTTAACAAAAATCCATAAGTATAGAAGATTATAATATATTGTAAATTTCCTTATACTGTATGTTGGCATGCGAAAAAACAACAAAGACCTACTTTATTTCTTTTTTTAACTTTTTTATCTGGAGTTTCATATTTTGTGATTTTTACAAAACTACTTGAACACACACATTAGGATACTAACCTTGCAATTGTCATTCAAGGCCCTTGACTAATAGCCTGAGCAGGTCTCTGGAATTATTCTTCCTAATGTTTGAGGGGGGAAGGAAAAATTCTCGTTGGAAAACTTTTTAAATTCTTCCAATTGTTCTGCCACAGTGCTATAGACAGAATACCGCAATGTCGAAGCTTTCAGTTTTTCATGTTGGTTGTATTGGCTTCCATCATTTTTGAATCTTGTTTGGTAATCATATGGTTGGTAATATTACGTAATAAATCAAAGTACGTTTTCTCGGTCCATTGGCTTAAGTAGTTTTTTTCCAGTATCTAGGTATATGCTTCAAGCTCCCTATGAAGGTGTAACGTGGTTTAAATTCTCTTACTCTGAAGCCAATTCTTTTTTCCACATTTGATGCCTTCGTTTCTTGCGTTTTTTAATAGATATACCGTTCTCCATTACAGCGTCTATGACTGCTCCAAATCTTCATACGTAGACCATTGCACGTTAACTTCACATACTGTGTGACTAAGAACTTAGAATTGCACTTTTTACCTACAGCCACAAAACGAATAATTATAACTAAAAATATGAAATAAATAATATAACGAATATTTTAACAATAAATACAAAAGTACACACCTACGGCAAAACACCCGGATCAAATAAAGACTGACCACGACAACCACGCCACCGTAACGGTCTGCTCGGTCGCCGGGGGGGGAACTGCAGGTCCGTTACTGAAACAGTGAACATTTTTCAACAGTCACCAGTCCACCGTTCACAGTTCTGGACTGCAGTCAATGAACTGCAGTTCTCTGAAACTGTAAGTGGCATGGCGGGGGGCCTAGCACTAATAAAATGTGATAACGGCCCTAAATTCTCTGACCATACTCAAAAAGGAAAAGAAAAATCCGTTTTTAATAAAAATTTATTTTTTTGCATTTAAAGTTAGTATTTTAAAATGAAATCATATAATATTACTATTTCACATAAATTAAATTAAAAATTTCAAAATTCTCTCAAGTGTATAACTTGAGTTGTAGAACTTGCATTAACTTTTGCTCTGAAAGTTAATACACTAGTACAACATCGCCTAAATCTGTTTTATTGCTTTGCCTCATTCAAACCTTCCATTTCTGATCTATTTTTATTCTGGAAATTCTAAGTATACTAGGATTTTATTATGAATTACTGTGTTTTCATTTTTGGGCATAATGATATTTATGATACCTGGAAAAGGTTTT
>NW_025789163.1:0-8462 GCF_021130785.1 Homalodisca vitripennis
GATGCTCCATGTATATAGTCAGTGGAGGGTTTAAATTGGTAGTTTCAGCTTCATAGATGATTTAATAATTTATTTTAGGATCTTATTGTAAGTGTAGTAGAAATCTTGATGTGTATTTACTATAATCAGAATTGCTCAGAGCTGTTACCTACTCTGGCGTGCGGCACAGCTCGGGTTGTGAGGGACGGGTGTGGCCTTTACCTACTGTAACAACAATAGAAACTGACTTATCAGTTGGGTCGGCCATAAACCGCTCCTAATTAAAAATTCCAACCATGCGCACAAATGATTTGTACCCCGGCTAAGTCACCGCGTCTGGAGTGGACTATCGCTCTGAGCAAGCCCGTAATATGACACGAACAAAGCTCCTCAGCCCATGTGACAGTTCTTGGAGATGCGATAAGCTGATGTCAACTCTAACCAATTTGGTGTAGCTTTAAAACATTGTAAACATTTTGGTAAATAACGACATAATCACTATCGAACAACGGAATACACTTCTAAAAGTGTGGATTCCTTAAGAAAGTTTTTTTTTATTCGGGTTGTTTTACAATAGCATAGAGACTGTGTACATAGTTATAGTTTCAGTTGGTTTTAGTTAGTTTTGTGTTTGGATTTTATTCATTGGAACTTGGACAATTTCGTACGACGATGGAGTTCTTTGTAAGTTGATAAGTGTTTATTTAAATTTTGGTAGCAGCTCACTTAACTTCTAATTCACATAACTCTTACACCGTTTCGACATCAGAGACACCTAGGCTAAAGCACAAAAATAAATGTTAGATTTCGTTTGTAAAGCCATAAAATAAAATTAAAACTAGATTGTGAATTAAAATGAAAGTGTCTTATCGGGGTGCACTAGGCACCGTACCTCATTGTCACCAAATCATTACCTTTGAATCCATTTATATAGAAACATTCACAAGAATACGATTCATTATACGAACAGCCAACCTCATCAAATCCTTACATTTATTAAATTAGTAATCAGGTTACGGAGTCATGTTGCGAGTTTGATGCAATTGTTATGGGCACAGTAAGTGTTTTATATTCAACTGAAAATTGAAGGGTTTCTTTGTCTGTTTTGTAAGGCAAGGTTGTTAGTTGGTTCGCAGTGTTGTCATTGCAGTGTTTAGAAAACTTTAGTATCCCAGTTAATGTTGGTTTTATGGATCAAAAAAATATAAAAAAGATTTTTAATTTTTATCCACTCACTTTAAGTAGTTTTATATATTAGGCCTTATATCTGTTATACTGCACATAGAGTTATTCGATTACTACTGTCAAAAAACCAATGTTTACGGTTTAACTTGACAATAGAGACGGACACCTATTAATGCGAATTTTGATTCGCTATAGAGAATTTCTTTCTTTTTTTGATTTACGTTGGTTTTGGTAACCGTGATCGGAAAACAAATTTAAAACGTGTTCATCCCGGAAATTCTGCTATGAGGGTGATTTTAGTACACGGATTTTACGAAAATTGTAGTTAATACTACAAATAAATTATTGTAGTTAAATATAGTTTTTCTTTTCTCATTTAAAAATTTTTAGTTCAAACATTATTTTTCAATGAGGAAAATAAACTACGTCATCAACTAACGTAAGAAGATTTAATTTTGTCTTAGAAAAACTATTTTTACATGTAGAAACACTTTAGGAATGAGATATGACAAGGAAATCCACACAAACATGTTTAATTAATTTTTAGAGGATGTTAAAAACTAAACGGTATGACATGTTTATTTACAGATGTTATATTAGCCAGCCTTGGTAATGAGTCATTACTTAGTTACCATAATTAAGAGTACCCAATGTCGTAATACAAATTTATGTCATACTGTTCTTCGAGTTTTACATGCAATATAATTAAAATAATGAATTATATATCTAACTGCACTTTAATTACTGAGAAAGGAGTGACCCTCACCTAATATTCTTTACACCTGCAAAGTGTAAAAAAAGTTTCCCCAGATTTTTAATTATCAGGTATAATTACTAAAGGAAATGTATTAATGAATTAGTTAGTTTTATAATTATCTTTTCTTCTCCATTATTGTATGGTGGTAAATTAAGATAATCCAGAAGAATGGTCAAATTTGCATTGCATAAGCATGCAAACAAGTTCTTTATTGAAATCGATAAGGAAAAAATATCGTAAGAAAAAATTTCTATCGTCAGCTACGCAGAGTTTAGGTACGCAAGAGATCGGAATGGGAGGGTGATTTCTTGGATGTTTGACTGTTCTTGCTTCTCATATAAACTACCGTTCATGACACATAGATGCATTTAATATCGCAGTCAGAACCCATATAAGGGAGTCTGAAAGTTGTACACTTTAAGTCTGTATAATATAAGTTAAGATCTAAGGTTATTTTAACATAGGGACTATTCATGTGGACTGACCGGTTTTTTTTTAACACTAATTGTTATTTGTCTTCTCATATTATACAGGATAATAACCATTTGTGATACTTATTTACTGTTATAAACAAGGACACACGGGAAACTTTCGCATATCCACAACACACACACACACACACACACACACTCACAACACACACACCACACACACACACAACACACACACACAATCCTCACACACTACACACACAACCATATATATAACTAATCTCAACATAATTAGCATTATTATAAGTACTATCATTTTTTATTGCTACATTTCTTATATTGTCTTAGGCGTATGAAGAAGTTGTTGTATAGTTAATTATTTATTCGAAATAAATAAAAATAAAACATTTCTAGGAAAATGTTTTCCACTCCCTACGTTCAGGACCAATCCCGCCTGGTACTTTTATTAACGACGACGTGGAACTAGAGAAATTGTAAAATAGGAAATCTCATGCGATTTTCTTAGTCTGCTTATATAAATTGTATTGAAGATAAATAGTTTCAATGTGTTTACAATTTTAGGCGTTTATGCAAACCTTATTGTTTTTGAGTAAGTGTCTTGTTTGTTATCCATTTATTTTCTTATATACTTTTAATGCAATATAGTACAGAATATTACATGTCTTTTTCATTTGGTATTCTTTACAAAATTATCTTTTATCGAATAGGTAAAGGCTAATATAGATCCATTCAGTATTATGTAAATGTATGATGCTGTTAAAAAATTCGTTTGCTTATATGTTAAAAAATTTTTATTCGTGCCTTTGTAATTAGGTTGACACCAAAAAAAACATGCTTTGGTATTCGTACCTCTCACCGGCCACAATAATAAAAATTAACAATATTTATATATTTCCTGTCATCGGGAAAATGATAGTGTAAAACAAAAATGCAGACGTTGTAACCTTTCCTATTTATTATAGACATTAACTTTATATGCATTTCCAACCGTTGACAAGTAATCTCTCTTATAAATAGAACTGGTAATTATTATGTAATTGTATTATAATTCCTGAAATACGTTATGCCTATAACTTAACTGTTTCACAGCTTGAACTTATATTCTAACAAAAAGTTATATTTATTCAGTGTTTTGAAACAAAATATCTATCTATTAATTCCTGAAGGAAAACTAATATTCCAAACGAAGGTTTCTGCAGGCTCCTAGAATGAGTCCTCTCCTAAAGTTTTAAAAAAGCTTGACCTACAAAGCCGGTCAAGTGATGTAGTTAATTATTTTCACGTCATATCCACTACTTTTCGGAAATTCTTTGTAACCCAAGATGAGTAGTTAAAGTTCTTATTTAATCCTTCCAAGAATACTAAATCACAGGTATGTTCACCTTGTTAGTACAACTAACCGGCATACCAAACTTCGCCAAAGCCACTGATTTAAAGGGAGAAGGTGTTTGGGACAATATCGTGGTCACTGGATATTTGACAGATATATGTTTTGAAGATATTATTTATTTATAAATAGGCAATGGCCAATTTTTATATTGTGATATTCCTATTCTTACATTCATCACGTTGTGCAGAGAAACGCGGATTGGAATTGTTAAATGTATATGGAGACAAGCTAATCTCTAATGTAGGATACATCGTGGTTACATTATTATACTTTTTTGAATGTTCAAAACTTGTGTCTTTATATTTTATACCACTGAAGAAAGTAGGACAAAATTACCAGGCTTTAACGTGCACTTCCTCTTTTAATGTAACACTGCAGGAAAAAGAAAATAATGTAGTTTGACTTTTTAATTTGCCATTTAAGTAAAGAAGAATTAACTTTAGTCCTCTTAATTCCCGTATTCCTGTATGTATATAGTATGAATAAAGTATTTATATTTAATTAAAAATAAGTTTACTGAATTTAAGAATATAAATACCTATTATATACTATATACTATAATATATATCTATATATTATATAGTGCTAAGCTGTCTGACCACACCCTTGGGTGAGCCGAGTTGCTAAATGAATAAATAACTGTGACACAATAAAAAAAATATGTATGTCATTTACAATATGTGTCTTCGTTAAAGAAAAAACTTGCAGATTTGATAACAATCAAATATGTAACGTAAGTAAATGAAATAGTAAAATATTAAAACAATTCTTTTCACGAGAGAATCGAAAAGTAACTGAGAACAGTTACATTTCCACTGTGTATTCTAAGTCCCTCTTGGAGAAGAAATAACGATCGGGG
The DNA here is from genome assembly GCF_021130785.1 of Homalodisca vitripennis. NCBI lineage: Eukaryota > Metazoa > Arthropoda > Insecta > Hemiptera > Cicadellidae > Homalodisca > Homalodisca vitripennis. The sequence continues at coordinate 4,623 of NW_025789163.1, forward strand.
GTTTATGTGATTGAATTTAGGAAGAAATAGAATAAACAAATATTGAATAAGCAAATCCAATTATACACTTTTAGTTGGAAACTTAATTATTGATAATTGATTAATTCCTAATGGCAAACCTTACGCAGTACTAAAGGCTATATCACATAACTCGTAATTGTAAGGTTAGAAGCAGAAGAAAATCTGTTATTAAACCCTTTTCAATTAAGATCCTAAAACACAATTGTGCCTTAATAAGAGAAAACCCTCTTTCGTGTTGTTAAATTATTACAATATTTTAATATTTTTATTAAAATGTTATAAAATTATTAAATGGATATTTAAATAAAAAAATGGAAAATTTCGAATCTTATACACTTCTTTTGTCGCAATCACTAACTTATGGTAAAAACGTATATACATTATGTTATTCTTTTTTTAGTCAATAAATGTTTCTAGAATCATAATTTGTTATGTTAGTTTTCGTAGATACTGTTCATATATTCAAAACAATACTAAAACGAAGTTCATATTTCTGTTGAAAATTGTGGTTAAATTAACATTTAATAGCGTAAATCTATACACAATTTCATTAAAAAAAAATTAAATGATAATAACAATGCCAGAGAAGTAAAAACTGCAATGTCGTATAATTAGGTATTATTTAACTCAAGCGATACTTCATTGAATGTCTGTTGCTACAAAAAATTTTAAAATTAGATGTTTGATATCGTTATATAATTATTTAATACAAATAACTCAGCAATTGTTTTTTTAAAAATATCAAAAAATTTCATTGTCCTAAAGTCACGATAATATAGTACAGAATATTTTTTTAAATTTTTATATTCAAACTCGTACTCAAAACTTTCTTTATATTATTTCATTAAAATCTGTAGAACAAAGTCAATACAAGTGATGCAATAAGAGAAACTTACCAAAAACATAGTTGCCTAATAAAAATTTTAGCAAAGTAAACCCTAGCGACATATATTATATAGTAATCTAGTCGCAGTACGGAAGATACCGAAAAACACGAAAAAGAGTGAGTGTAGAATGGAGGGAAATGTCAGAACGTTATGTTGTTTCAATAGAGATCATTTCGATAGGAAAATTATATTTTTTATATGAACCTGTTGTCCTTTCAATGGGTGTTTAAACTAAGTGTTCTACTGTTTTCGTGACTCAAACCGCAATTCCCTTTTAACTACCAAGGGATTATCAATACGTTAACAGGAGTTAAAAACTGTGGAGGAACCGTATCTAAATAAGCGTAAAAACTTGCCGGAGCTCTACATCTCTTAACTTCGTAATGATAAAATGTAAAACTTAGATCACTTTGAATTTCTAAAAAAAAGTAAGGAATCCATTACAAGACTCCCTTACTGTCAAGTTAGCCATGGATGGACAGAATTTCCAAACCACCCCGCTCTAAACAGAGTACAGCCCTTCTTCGCAAATCTATAAACTAGATTTTGTTGAGAAGCTTGCTATACATTATTCTATCAGGACTTACGTGTAATAATTTAAACAACAAAAAACAAAATCATTATTAGTGGCCTAACTATATATGGTATTTTAATGAGGACATATAAGCCGTTGCAAGAAGGGGGCGAACTGGGGAAGCTGACTTTAGGGCGATTAAGGCTTAATGGGTAAAATAAGGGCAGGATAATAATAATTAACACACAGTTCTAAATTTACGCTTATTTATATTATGAATATATAATCACTGAAAAAAAAAAATTATTGTATTCCTAACGTAATAAATATTGGCAAATGTATTGTAGATGTTTAAGATCATATTTTTTATTTTAATGTTATTTATGGGGAAGGGTTAGTCCTCTTTAAACACCATCTAATCCCCGTTAATAAGTATATCTTTTCTTTTTCACATTAGTGGTTTTTAGGAAAAATTTGTTAGTAATATAGAACTAAATACAAAACTTTAAAATTTCTTGAAATTTGAATCGGTTTAACAAAAATAATTTGCAATATTTGAATTCTTTGGTGTGATTAATTAATTAAAATAATGTCAGCTTTTGCTCATTTTAATAACTGCATCTTTTATTATCTAAAGTGGTCCTTACACTGTTTCGCCTAATTTTTTAAACGCGTTAACTCTTATAAAAAAATTAAAAGATACAAAAAACAAAATGTACGTAATGACTACTGGTTTAATTGTGTGTAATAGCCTAATATTATTCGCCAAAAGTAATTACAATGTTAGTATATTTAATTCTGAACTACAGAGGATTACCAGTTAATAATTTGGTTTATTAAAAGGAATATATTTGAATTTGGACGGTTTTTTGTAAAAACAGGGATATAGTGATAGGGTAGTTACTTATGTATATTTAACTTTTATTTGTATATTTATTACTTAATGCAGTGTTGCTTTTAGCTCGGAAAATTAAGGCGATTTGAGAGTTCATTCAGCAGCCGCCGACAGGCATTCTCATTAACAAAAACCTTCAATTAAATCCGCTGTTAAAAATCCAAATGATTCATATAGTGGTTTCACACAAAAAAACACACGTCCAAAATAATTACTTTTAAAGTGTTCCAATAAAGAGACTTAATTCAGAAATATTAGAACCAGACGGTTAAGGAATAAAAAATTAAAGTTAGTAATCTAAAATCAAACATTTCTATAGTGGTCTCGTAAAAATTATAATAAATTACATACTAAAATAGCAAGTAATATTGTTACGTATTATGCGGTGTATATGTATTTGGGTCACAAATTATGACATGAATGTTTTAAGATTAGCAGTTTTTTGGTTCATAATTAACAAAACTACGGAATCTTTCTCGTTGTTAATTCTGTATAACAAGCTACAAGTCGCTTAGTAATTCTTTACTTTGCATGTACAATACAGAAATTCAAACTCTAGCTGATCGTTTTATGCTTAACTCCTCGTCACTATTGTATTACTATTGGTTAGTTTGTAACTTAAATTTTAAAACTCCATGTAATCTTTAACACTGTTGAATGTATGAGTAATTCTTTAAAAATTATATTTAGCTTTAAATCATATTAAACACAAGAACTAAATTGTAAGTGATAGTTGGACAAAACCATTGGATTTAGTAGAACAGTAGTCTTCTCATCTTCTTATAGCAAACTTTTGTCATGAGCGTGTAAACAGTGGTCGAAAAATGTCTAATGATCGAAAAAATAAGATTATTCCATGAAGTACAACTACAACAAAATACACCAATTCAGCTCCTTGGCCCGTTTCTTATACAAAGAGGTAAGATGGCCCAGATATAGCTTTCTCTGAGGAAAGTTCCAGACAGGGCGTTGACTTCTTGACATAGTGAAATCATCCTTGGCTCGTTGTTGCTGATCATTGATGCATTTGACAGGTGACACGGCAAGGTGAATAGGACCAAAGTCAAAAAGCCGCCTGCCATAAATTCTATTGTCAGCTTAAGCGACGTTATTATGAGGGCTCACCTCGTACCCCGACCTAAGGCCTTATGTTGGAAAATCCCCAACCCTTACTGAGTTCCTTTTCCTTTACAGCAAGTTGTAGTTAAATTATTTTAGATAAAAAACGACATGTAATCATCACAGAGTAATTTAAATTTTTTAATTAAAACTAAATCGGTTTATTATATTAATGGAATAATTTTGTTTCCCCCATCTTATTTTCTGTTAACTTTAATGTTAAATATATTACATACAAATTGTACACACTGTATTTACTAAACTTCAACTCACGGCAGAGACTAAGAAATTTTAAAAATGGGTTTTAGGAGCAAAGTATAGTAGAGTGCAATAAATATTTAACGCATAAAATCTCAATTCTTAATTTAGTAAGACATAAAAGTATCTAAAATATATATACTATT
>NW_025789164.1:0-8043 GCF_021130785.1 Homalodisca vitripennis
ATTTTCCAAGAATTTTTTTTTAACGAATTATTACGAAAAAGTTTTATCCTAATAAAAAGGGATTGAATACATCTAAATAAACTTAAGATCTTCAACTAAAACTGGGGGGGGCAAAATATTCTCTCAATTAATTTAACTGAACAGAAAAATTTTTTTTTTAAGTTTAGTGCTAAATTTATAAAAAAAAGTGAAGTTGGGTTAGATCCGTTATAAAAAAACCCTTTTTTTAATAAAAACTAAAATTTTTTTTAGCTGTGTGTTTTTTCAAATGTTTAAATTTTTAAAAATAGTTAAAATTTAGCAATTCATACACAAAAAACTGTATGAATAATAAATAAAATAAAAAAACAAACATAACAAGTAATAATTAAAAGGGAAATCGAACAATATCTTGTATCTTTATATATATATATAAATATATATATATATTATATTTATATAACAGGTGATTCGAATTCCCTCCCCCCCCACTCTACACACATTTTTACTCGAAAAAATAATGAAAAAATTTATAAAACATAGGTCCGAAAACGTTTTCGTAGCGAGTACCCCAGCAAAAAGATTTCGCCTAATTTCCCCTGGGAAAGAGTAAAATAAAGCCATACTAAAAAACTTTGGAAAGGGTTTAAAAAAGTAAAAAATATCGGGGATTCTATGTTTTTTTTACCTGATAAAGCTAATAAAATGGGTTTCAGAACTGTACCTGTATATTTTTTTTGAGGGATTCAGGGTTAAATCAAAAAATTGGGACGAAAAAAAATGTTTTTTTAAGTTTAAATTCCCATAACTTTGTTTAAATTGGTAATAAATACATAAAATCACAAACAACTTTTGTAGAGAATTTAATTCTGAGAAAATTGATTTAACCAAGTCTAAAATAAAACAAAAAATAAGTACAAAAAATCGATTTTTTTTCAGTATAATACATTCCCAGTTTTTAAGCAAAATTAATCAGTTGGGGGCCAACCGAAACGCCCTTTTATAATAGATGTACGAAAAAGGCCATCTTTACAATACATTTTGCAGCACGTTTGTGAATTGTTTTTTTCGCGTTTTTAAAATTTTTCAGGACTTCCCTGTATCGGGCACAGCCAAAACCTAATACGCAATTAATTCCCCCCACAGAATTCACTTTGTTTGTATACATGTTTTACCCCCCAATTCCCAAAGGGGGAAAAATCCAAGGAGAAAAAGACCCCCCTTTGGTAAAAAATTTTTGGGTGGCCAGGGTGGGGGCCCTCCACGACCAATCCAGTGCCCAGGAAATTGTGGTTTAAGTAAACGGGAAACGCACGTGAAAAGTGGGGAGGTCTCCGTCATGCTGAAGTAACAAATTTGTCTGAGATGAAAAGGAACATTCCCCAAACAGCTGCGGCATTTTCTTCTTGGGGAAATGCAAATAGAGCTCACATTTAGCGTCAGGAATATGAAAGGGTCCAATCAGCCGATTGTGAAAAAGGGCCACACCAGACATTGACGCTAAATCGTGTTGAATTTTCTTTTTCCACTACCTCATGTGGATTTTCTTCTGCCCATGATGTTCATTGTGCAATTTATTGACACCATCCCGATTTGAATTGTGCCCATCCGTAAAAAAAAATACGCTTGTAAGTTGATTATTAATGTTCAAAAATTTGCGAAACTCCAAGCAAGCGGAACCATCCCCTAGCTGAATGTTGAACCTTTTTTTATGAAACGGATAAAATTTTTTTTTTCGATTAAGGGGACCTCCACACCGTTAAACTCAAACTCCTATCCCCTAGAAATACGTCGTGAAATTTCCCACCTGGACTGCGATGACCCGCAATAATAACATTTTTTTATCACAAGTTGGGCCGCTCTGGTAGTGATCCTTTCCCAAGAGTTTCGAAAAGGGTTTCCCGAAATGTTTTGGTATCTGAAATCCTCCTATTAGGGTAACGTAAATTTATTTTTCTTCTACACACTCTAGCATTACCATTACAGTAACCCAAAATTAAAACCATATCACGATTCCTCTGTTGTAAATAAGTAAAAGGGAATTTTTTTCGCTGAATAAACAATCAATTATAACTCACAGAAAAATTGCATTTAATAACACATTCACAAAAAAAAAAACCCCCCCCATCTCCTGCTGTAGCTTGCAAACACCACTAATACACATTCTAACAACTTACAGAAATACCATTGTGATCAAACTGTTATTCGTGCGGGTTTCCAACTTAGAAATTAATAAAACAAAACTTTCAAATTTTGAATTAGAAACAATCATGGGAAAATTTTGCTTCATTTTTTTTCGAACATTTGAATTTTAAATTTTTATTAAAAAAAATACAACGAATAAAACAGATATTTTTATTTACAAACAGGGTTTATTTAACAGTTTAATCTTGTTTTCTCAATTTTTTCTCATCATTAAGGAACAAAAATTTTTTTTTTGTTTTTTTTTTTAACTAAAAACCGTACGTATTTTTTTACTGCTAGTAATGTAAAATTAACTGAATAAAATCGATTTTTGGTAAATTATTCTGTTTTAATTTAGACTTTGATTAACAATTTTCTCAAATTAAATTCTCTAAAAAATTTTATAATTGTTGATTTATGTTATTACCAATTTAACAAAGTTATTGACATAAAAAAAAAAAACATTGTTCGGTCCCCAATTTTTTGCATTTAACCCTGAATCCCTCAAAACTACACAGGACAGTTCTGAAACCTTTTATTAGCTTTATCAGGTAAAAATAATAAGAATCCACGATATTTCTTACTTAATTAACCTTTCCAAAGGTTCAGTATGGCTTTTTTTTTACTCTTTACCCAGAAATTCCCAGGCGAAATCTTCGCTAGCTGAACCCCCGCTAACGAAGCGTTTTTGGACCTATGTTTATATAACTTTTTTTTTCATTTTTTTTTACTAGTACAATGTGCTGTAGAAGGGGGGGAGAACTTCATGAACACCCCTGTAAATATCCCGGGTGAGTTTTTTAAAGGGGATCCAATAGCAACTTATTAAAAACACTTAGCACCACACTTAATTTGGAATTTGCCAAATTTTTTAAGTTTCACTCATGGATACACTTTAAAATTTTTTTTTAAAAGAGGGGGCCGGGCCAAATTTTTCCAATAGGGGGTCAACTTTAAATCTCTTATGGAACACCCTGTATTTAATGTTGTTTTAATTTTAATCAACAAAAAAATACATTTTTTTCTTTTGAGATTTTTTCAATATCTCAAATTTGGTTCAGGACTACGGGACTGGAAGTTTTCATAATTTTTGCCAATATGGCGGCCAACTTTAAAATATTTTATGGAACACCCTGTATTTTATGTTTTTTTTAAATATTCAAACACTAAAAATAAGACATTTTTGCATTTAATTTCATATCCTAATGGTTCAGGACACGGGGACTGCAATTTTTTTAACATTTTTTCCGAAAAATCCGAAAACTTGCATCTACGTAGCCCCTGAACTATTAGAGATATAGAAAAACTCTAAAATGCAAAAATGTCTTTTTTTGTAGTGTAAAAAATTATAAAAACAACATAAAATACAGGGTGTTCCAAAAGAAAATTTTTAAAGTTGACCCCCATATTGGAAAATGGGGGCCATCTAAAAAAATTTAGAAAGTGTATCCCTGAGTGAAACTTAAAATTGAGCAAGTTCAAATTAATTTTTGTGGTGCTAAGTTGTAATTAAAAAGTTAGCTTTGGATCACTTAAAAAAATCATCCTTAAATATACATATAATTTAATAAAATATGGGGTTCCGGGGCGCACTTTCGGAGCCAAACCCGGGAAAGCAATGTAAAATATTTTCATTGTACCAAAAAGGGGAACTAAAATAACCCCCCCAACGAAAAATCTAAATGAAAAATTAACCGAATCTACATCGGTTCGTCTCCAAAACGATCGGTACATTCCTATCTACCTGGGGAATGAAAAATTAACCCAAAAAACTACAGCTGTTTGCTTCACTTCTTAAGCGTGCTTTTAAAATTTTCAAATCTGCTACAATAAAGAAAAATCTTCGAAAATTAAAAAAAATTTTAATAAATTTTAAAAACATTTTTACTAAAAACATACTGTACTTTAATAAAAAACTTTTCTACTAAATAAACAACATGAACTCCCAAAGCCCTTTTACAATTTCTAGCATTAAAACAGTGCAACAAAGATGAATTCATAAAATTGCCGGTTATTTTCAACAACATTATACCGTCTTCGATACTTTCCTTAAATGATACAGAATTCAAAGAACTTGAAAGTCTTTTGCAGAAAAAACGTCTAATGGATTTTTTTACTACGGCAAAAAACAAAAAAAAGTAAGGGTTTTTCATATTTAATATATTACGAAGATTTTGAAAAAAAAAAGAAAAAAAATAAACAAACAGAGATTTTCATCGTTTTTTTATGACATTTTTCCCATATTATACGTCCTTTCAAGTAACAAATTTAAAATTGATGAATTTCTTAGGAAATTTTTTTGAGTATCCCAAATTTATCCCAAAACAATTCATTAAGACATTATAGAATTTTTCTTATAAAAATAGCCACAATTTTGTGGGGAAACAAAACGATTTACTGTAGATAATATTCCATGGATTCCTATGAAAAAAGACACCAACTATGTTATCAAACAGTACTATGACGGGGGAGGGGGCTGCAAGTTTTAGAGTTAAGACTTTATTCCCACAAAGTTAATGGGTTTAAAATTTTTTTATCTTAATAACCCTTTTTTCCAGGGAACAACCAAGTGTAATTTTTCATTTTTTTTTTAATTCTTTAATCTTTTTCTCATCCAAAACAGTCAAAACTGTTCGGTAAGTGGGACTTTTACAATCTTCCAACTCGCAATTAATGTAAAACCCGAATTTTTTTCTTTCATTTTCCCCAAATTTATGATTTGTTTCTCTTTTTTTTCTTCTAATTCATTTTAACTCTTAATTCTTTTTAAAATGCCCTTCACCAATCCCTTTAACTCTTTCAAAAAACTCCCCTTTAAAAAAGAAAAATTCAAAGACGGAAAAAATGAAATTCGCTAACCTTCACCGAGAATCGGGGAGAATGTGATAAAAAAAACTTCTTTTCACGAGGTTTCTCGTTTAATTTTCTCCAAATGTACTAAAAATCATCGAGGATTTTCTGGGGCAAATCATAAACAAATTCTTTCATCTAGATAAAAAAAAATACAGGTAAATCTTTTCATAAAAAACGGTGTATCGAAAAACCCACAAACCTAATGTTTTTCTTTGAAAAGGAAAATAATTTTTCAACGGTTCCAAGAGATAAATAAAAAATTTTTTTTTCTGTTTTCCTAAATTCCCGTAAAAAAATTTTTTTTTTGTTTTAAACCCCCATATTCATTTTGTAAGCAGATTATTCAAAGTGTTAGTTTATTTCGAAATTTCTTAGGTTTAGGTCTTTTTAACAAAATTAAAATTTTCCCAATCTCTACAAACTAAATATCTTTACATATTTTCCTCCTCTATTATAACACTTGTAACAGTTGGCAATTTTTACCTTTTTTCCCCTTTTAAAAACAAAAAGATTTTTTGTTATAAATGGAGATTATGGGAAATAACCCCTTCCGAGAAACAAATTTTTTCAGCGCAAAAAAGTTTATGTTTAAATTTCAACTACCGAGATAAAAAGAAAAAGACTTTATTTATTATTCAACTATTTAGGATATTTTTTTCTAAGTTTCAAAGATTATCCGAAGAATCGAGATTTTTCATCAGCGAAAGAGTAATATTTTTGAAGTTTTAGAGGGAATGAAAGAGAAAAATGAACACATTAACTACTGAATTCTCTAAACGTTCTTAAAACACAAAATAGCTAAAAATTTCTCAAAAACCCCACAACCACAAAACAATCGCGTTTGTAACAGCTTTTTGAAAACCCCATGTTGATAATTATATCGTCTTGAACAAAAATATTTGTCATCCCCTTTTGGGTTGTATCAATGACAAAATAGGTCTATTCGCTAAAAATTCTTTAGGATTGAATACATTTCCTTATTATTACAGTAAACTTTCAAAAAATCTTGATACATCGATACATGATTCTGAAAAGCCCCCTGAAATGTTTAAATTTGAAATTTCATGGGGATAATAAAACCTTTAAATTTTACTCTTTTTTTTTACATCCAAACTAAAACTTTGAAGGATTTTTTTTTTTTGATTATTCTGTCCTTTTAAAAACCAGAAACGAACTTGGGATTGAAATTTTTCTATAAAATTTGTAATTCAAACGAATGTTTGTTCCGGAAATCCTTTTTTTGTTAATACTTTTGCCAATCTAGAAAATTAAAAAAAATGTTTTGATTTTTGTAATTTCAAATCCCCAAAATTTATCTGGTTTTAACAATCTTGGAACTCAAAAAAAAAAACTGTAATTGTTATTTTTCCATCAACAGGCAAACATTTCCTTTTTCATTTCGAATCACATCATTGTTTCCCTCTTATAAAACTTGATAAAACCCTCCTTTATAGAGGGAATAGTAACATTTCAAAAAATCCTAACCAAAAAATAAATTTCCAGCTGCTTAAAAAACACCAAATTTAAAATCTGATTCAAAGCCATTAAAGTTTGAAAAATAACATCATTTTTTTAATAAAAAAATTTTTCCTTTAATTTGTTAATTGGGGCCACTTTTTTTCGACTTTTCATAAATTTTTTGTGTTTTTTACTTCAATCTTAAAAAAAAAAAAGGTATAAAATTATCGATTAATCTAACATTATCATTTCCAAGATATCTTACCATCTTTTTTGTTAAAGTTTCCCAAAAAAAAAAAAAAACTGGAAGTTGACGAAAAAAAAATTTTCTCCAAAAACTATTAAACCATTCTTTTATTCGGTTCATTCAAATGTTGTTTCTAATTGGAAGAAATTTTTAAAACTCCGCCCTTTCAAATATACATATTTTTGATCCCCCCTTTAATAAGAGAAAATTAGAAAATTTTAAAAACAGTATAAGAAAATAAAATTTTTTTTATCGACAATGTACGTTTTTTTTAAAAAAGTATAAATTTTAGTAAAATAATTAAAAAATTTGAGTCTTTTTAATGATCACTTCGTCAATTCAGGTTCTCTTCCTTAAATTTTTCGATCCCGGGCACATATTTCAAAAAAATTTCACAGATAGAACCCTATTAAATATTGTTCCAATCAACGTATCTTTATTTCATCCAAAAATTTATACCAATGTTGATAAAAGGCAAAGAACAACATTGATCTTTTTTTGATAATGTAATTTTCTTTAATGAACCTGATGATAAAAGTTTGTATTTAGCAATTTTACCAAAAACAAAATTTTTTACGTAAACTCATCATATCTTCGGGTAATTTTTATTTTAGAAAAATCATCCCAATTTTCTTTTTTAAATCTCTTTCGTTTGCTTATAAAAAACGAAAGCACGAATGTCCCGCCTCTCTATTTATTTTAAAAAAAAATTTTAAAAAAAAATTTTTAAAAAAATTTGGTCTTTTTTGCGTTACATTCACACTTTTCCAGAAATTCTTTTAAATCCATTGATGTTTCATATATTTTATATCATTTGTTTCAGTTTTTGCTTTCACCTCACCATTTTTTAGGCCATTTTAAAGGGGAAAAATTTCTCATAGCCCCTAATCCATTAAATCTTTTCAAAATTTTTAAAATTTTATTAACATCTTTTTTTAAAATTTTAAAATTTTCTTCTAGTTTTTACTTTATCGAGAGTAAAAGTATTGAACTCTATTCTTTTTAATAATCTTTTATGTGTTAAATTTTCCTTGAAAAGGTACCAAAATTTTCAAAAAAATTTACTTTCTCTTGAAACTTATAAAATTTTCCAAATTTTTTTAACCTTACTAACGTTTTATTAACATTATTTTTAATTATTAAAGTTTTCTTTCTAGTTTATTTACTTTATCCAATAATTTACCAACACGTCTACTGATCTTTTACTTCTTTTATCAATTTTTATAGACTTCTGTTTTAAAACTTTTAAATGCTGTTTTTTATTCCATAAAATTTTTTTTAGTTCATTAAAAATTTTTTTAAAGGACTTTAATTGAATCATT
>NW_025789165.1:0-8053 GCF_021130785.1 Homalodisca vitripennis
GCTGCTTACTAAAATATTTAATAAACAGATGGCTCAGTCTTTTGACAATACGCATAGAGTTGGTGCGAACAAAGCTCTCTCTACAATTTCTTTAAATAAGTTCTTAATTAAGGAAATGAAGTGGATTCGCTGAATGATTTTTATAATAAAATTATCTTATGTACATAAACATAATCTTCTAAAAAAAACTAAAATAGAGATTATTTTCAATTCAGAAAGTTAATAAAAGGAAAAGTCATTAAATGATCTCTTCTCGTGTTTTCTTTTCTCTTGAATTACCAACTTATTAGTTATCCATTAACCTCTTTCAAATTAAATTAATTGTTATATACCGAATACACCTAACACTTGATTGGTCCACAGTAATAATCAATAGTAAGTTATAAAAGAGGCAATTTTAAATTCACAAATAATCATTTTATACATGACATTCACTTTTTGTAACATCTAATAACATACAGGCATAAGTGAATTTTAGTACACAGAACGAATAAATACGTGGAGCACCCTAGAAAATGCAATTATTTAATTCACCTTCCTATTAATACTAATTGAAAATAATTTATCACGTGGCAACGTTTTAATGTTAACAAATTTTATCCTTAAAATAAAATATTTTATATTAGTTTCTTTATTAGTTCAAAAGGATCTTATACCGAACTGGTACCAATAATCTTTATATAACCTCAGAAAATTGCAGCCACTCTGTAATATATACATAATAAACCCTTTAAACTGATACTCGTTGCGGTAAAGTTAACTGATACTTATTTATATCAAATATTATAAATGATAAAAGAATTCCAATGAAGTGTTCACTCTGTCTAGGTTTATACCTTGCCAGGCGAACCAACGTATGCTTTAGCTAAACACGATATATTCAGTTATATAACTTGGCAATCTTAATTGACGAGCCGGAGCAGGATCATCACAGACACAATTTCCAAGTATATACGGGTAATGGATTAATTTAGTAGTTACAAGTATTAATCTCACCCGCGCGAAATGAATCCGTACGTGTGGGGCCTGTCATTAATAATGCTGTACTTTTCTACAGGATCAAATATTCCACATGCCGAGAACCCCGCCAATTTCACCCGCTTAAGCTGTAAACGGCTCATAGCATGGTACCGACTGAGTGGTGGTTTGTACTGTTTTTAATTTTATGTTTGTATTTTTGCTACCTCTCCAATGTTGCTCCATATCGAGGATATTATCAACGACCTCAATTACTGCATATTTTTACTTGTGACACATACATCAGCAAACCTTAGACCATCCTTAGACATTTAACGTTAGAGAAAGCGATTTAGAGAAACTCGTTTAGAGTTTTCTAGTAATCCCCCGGCTGTTAATGTTTACATTATATTACCAACCACCATTTGAGTATTAGATAGCTTTGCTGGATATTTCTTACGACGACACGTCCACCTATAAAATGCTTAGTAAATGTAAGCACTAATATTTATTTTATTGGAAATTTAATACTGATATTGTTAGATATTGTTAGATTAAGCCATAATCGTAAATGAGGGCACTCTAAGTCACTGAATAGCATAGAGTAAAGAAATATGTCTACTTTGTAAATAAATATAATCAATTTATAAAATGTCTTAATAAATGAAACAAGATAATCATCGCTCTCGAGACTGTGTTTAAACCTATGAGAATGTTTTTATTACATTTCTTTAATATATTTAGACAACACAGAAAACGAAAGTGATTTTGATTTGCGTGGCCTCAAACAATATTAAAAAGAAGGTTATTAACCTTAAAGTTAAACAGTAATATTTTATCTCTTCATCTGTTTTTGGAATATTCTATAAATCAAATTTAAAATGTAAAGAGCATAATAGTAAAAAACCGCAAACAACGCCATTTGAAAAAGTAACTATATATCACGTTAACTAAATATTATAAGGTTTTCTATGTGGCCAGAGATTATTCCTCATATTTTGATACATCTAAAATTAGCGGTTGAATATTCTACAACGAAATTTGGCTGCAAGAATGTACAAATATTTATCACGTAAGTAACTGGAGGAGTTGAAATTATTCTATAACAATTTGAACTTTGTATCAAACAATTATAGTTAATTTAATGCAATATGAATTATATGTGAAAGATGTCCGACGATGGTAGTCGGAAAGGCCTCGCAAAAATATAACAAATATTTCCAGTGATCCAAGAATTTTTAATGAAACCTATGTTTATGTTTAGAAATAATACTGTATGACATGTCACTTTTAAGTTTAAAGACTTTTAATTGTCAATGTATTGAAAATTTTCAATTGTCGATGTATGAAAATGTCATGGAAACCAATTCTTTTATTAATTAGTTTAAAATAATATTAAATAAATTTGTTTGAAACGTTTCGTAGTAACAAAACATTTTTATTGTCATCAAGTTTTTGTAATTTTACTGGAAGATCACCAAATCAGGAGATTTTCATCGGCGCTGTAAGTGTAAAATTGGAAAATTAGATGAAAGCTGTATGGATGTTGAATTGTATTTTTCAGAGTGGTGAGAAAGTACAAAATTATAGCACTGAACTCTAACTCTTGAGTATACAAGTAAATCATGTGTCTACAATAAACATTAATTGATTGAATGATAGCGAATGATGAACTCAGACCCAGTTAGCCTTCTTTTTTACGTGCAGCATCTGATATCAGGTGCCGTCGCAGACTGAATTCCTCAAACCTGGAGTCGAGTTTGTCTGAAGTTAGTGGACGACGAAAAACAAAGAAGCTCAAAACGAACTCTGTGCCTCGTTTCGACATCAGAGACACATAAACTAAAAAAATGTAGTGCAATCTAGGTGGAGAGGTATTCTAATTGAATTTTTATTTTATGCTCCATTTTAATATATTCCCACTGTCTAAATCGTGCACTTAATACGCAAATATTCGCATTTGACGTTATGCACAGATTTAGTCTAATTATTTCAACAAATCTAATATAATTTTATGGTGACTGGGTGTGTGGACGTTTATTATTACATTTATCATTATATAAAACGAGGTTATTGACAGATTAGCTCCTAATTTAAATATTCTCACTGTATACATCGTGCACCTGAAACGCAAATATTCACACGTGACGTATACACAGATTTAGGCTAATTATTTCAACAAATCTAATATAATTTTATGGTGACTGGGTGTGTGGACGTTTATTATTACATTATTATTATAAAACGAGGTTATTGACCGATTAGCTCTACTTTAATTATTGTCACTGTCTCAATCATGCGCATTATACGCAAATATTCGTATGTAACATTTGAACAAATTTAGAGTAATAATTTCACCATATATAAAATAATGTCATGGTAACTAATTTCATTTGAATTCATCTTTGCAAGCTCTTTCGCATTGTCCACGGGTAGATTTCCTCATTAGCCTAGACCTATTAATAAAAAAACCCGATATCTCGAAATTTGCTGTTTGTGATGTGTTGCACCTGGATATCCAATGTGTGCCAGGTTTAACAGGAAAGTATAGACTAGCAAAAAGGATGTCTTACTTTTACATTTTCAATTCTGGTTGAACTACTGGTATGTCTAGGACAAAACATTAAAGGGTAAAAGTGCGATTCTTACGATAGTTTGAATTAAATATCTGAAATTCAAAGCAAAGTCGTATGATAAGGGCATATTATCATAAAACTGTGAAAGATCATATTATATCATGGAAAAGGTCTTTATAAGCGTAACAATGCACACAATTCGACTTCTTAACGGTTTAAACTTGTGATTAAAGCAAGTAGTGCCAACACTAGTTTTAATAACAGTCTCCGTTTGCCTGTTCTTCCAGCGTGTATAGTTCTGGTATTATATTGTTTATAATAATGATGACATTTAAGAAGTTAAAAACACGTTTTAAGTCAAAGTCGCGGATATCAAACTGACGCAATGATGTACAAAATTAATACAACAATTTAAATAAATATCAAAGAAAGTTTAAAATTGTTTATAAAACCAGTACATTAGAAATAAATAAATTTAAACAAATAAAAAATAATTTAATGACAAAAGTTTTTTTACTGCAAAGCTTTTATAAGTAGCCTATTGTATATTATTTAAACATGCTGATTACAATGAAGTATTAGCTATCGATGGTATTATTTTGTATGCAAATATTTACCTGTCAATGTAACCATATTTGCAATTAGAATGGTTGCCTTAATTAACAGATGTACTTAAAAATGGTGTATTGCTTATTTAATGTACCTTAGCAGAATAGTACGTTAAGACACCATATACTAAGCTCAGACCTGAACAAAAAAATTTGCATGTTTCTTATGTATATTAAAACAGCGAAATACTGTATTACTGCAATGTTCAATAACTAATTTATTATGTAGGTTATGTTTATATTATATTTATAAAACAACTCTTTATATTACAGTAGCGTGGTGAAATACCACTTTCCACCATTAAGACATTAAACTACTCAAATGATATAACTTACTGGTAAACTATTTGATTAAATTTTAAGGTAAAACTACTTATTTGTTTCAAAAATACTATGTTCTATAAAATAAATTTTAAACGAACTGGGCCGAAACAATTCATTTACACATAATGGGCCTGATAGCTTCTCTTAAAATTATAAGAGAAAAACGATTTAAGTTATGTCAATGCGAATACCCATGTAACTAGAGGAATAAGTTTTAAATAGTTTAATTAGATTGTATTTACAAGGTTTGCAAACTTTCTTCTGTTTAAAACTGAGAAGTTATGAAGTCCAAATTTGCCGAATGAAACATATTTTTAAATATGCTTAAGATACTCTTAACTAATATAATTTATGCAAGCTTTGCATATATATGTAAATTTAACCTATAATAACATTATTAATTAATTGCTTTATGCTTCCTTTGATCTACTCACGTGTACAGTATAATTAATATAATGGCCTCTTGTAACCTAACAGATGTGTCAGCAAGGATATTTGTTTTATCTTCAATAGTATTATATTTCATTCCATATATTTATTTGACTAACTTATTACACTAATAATTACAATCAAGTGGTTACAGAGAGCTTACAAATATCATTTGGTTAAATCTTATTTATGATTTTAATGATCGATGAACAACTGAAGGATAACGAAGTTTAAAATTTTGCAGTTTTCAAAGTCTATCATAAATGAATGGGTATGCAATTTTTGTGTATTGATTGTGTTGTGATAACTGTTTTAGAACTTACATTTAAAAAGTTTTACTTTTCATTATCTGAAAGCTAATAGTTATAATGAGGATAAGTTATTGCTTACTTTGGATCCATATTCCTTGACTTTTATTTCTTATAGTACGCGTAAATCCGTTTTTATAGTATGCAAACATTAAAATATTTTATGGATATTTATAACAATCGAGTTGTATTTCTTTATATTGGTATGCACTAATAAATATTTGTATTGTTGCTTGAAGCCTATCAGATTATATTATCCTGTATTATGTATGGAATTAAAGTATTATATATGTATTATCAACAAAAATGTACGGCAAGTTTTCTGTTTAATTCATGGTGGAACACAATTAAAACCTTCAATAATTTCAGCATCACTGTTCACTCGTAATATATTTATATCCTTAAATTTTTCTCTGCTCCGTCAATTTAAATATCTCTGGATGTAAATATTTTAGTACTAATTGATATAAAAAACAAAAATTGTAGGTTTATACTAATGCTACCAACCACATACTCTTATGTGCAACTAAGAGGATATTTTTGTTTTTCTAAATTTTCCAGGTAAACTATTCGTAGAGTGGCTATGTATTTGTAAAAATTAAAAAGGTTAATTAATGTCTTATTTAACACGGAAATTTTGGGTTAAGAAGCCCTCTCTAACACTAAATTTGAATTCCGAACTACCTTTAGTCAGTCAAAGTTAGTTAGTCAAACAACGCGATTGGTTGCTTGCAAGGGCATGATTCGCTTTGCAAATACATTCAAGGAACAGCCACTCTCAACGTTGCTTGACTCGGTTATCTCGCTTTAACCGTCGTATCCGCAGATCTCAACCACTAACGTATATCTTACAACGCCACTATGTTAAACGCTATAAATATTTGAACGCTCATGCTTTTTAATAAGTTATACTTTGTTTTTATATTAGGACGACATATTAAAAGTATTATATTTTGGGGTAAACTGTTCATGAATAAAAGAAATATAGGGTGGTTATAAATTATTGTACACATTTTAAGATTGAATAAATAAATAACCAATCAACTTAAAAACATGGGAATTGTTTTATTAAATAGCAAATTTAAAACAGTTTTATTGCCAATGAAGGACAAAAAGATTACTGTTACTCATACTTTTACAAGGAAATTAAACTAATTCAACGTGCTCACCGAGGTTTGCACGCAAAGTTTGTAGTCTAAATTCAAACTCACACCACGTGTTTCTGAGCATTGCTGGAGTTATGCTTCAAATAACCTCTCGAACTCTATTCTTAAGTTCCTCAATATCTTGAACTTTTTTGGCGAAGACTCTGTCCTTGACAGAGCCCCACAAAAAAAAGTCTAAGGGTGTAATGTCTGGGGAACGTGGAGGCCAAGGAATTGGACAATCCCGTCCAATCCAACGACCAGGAAACGTGTCATTTAGGTAGTCACGTACTATCTTACCCCTATCTTAATCGTAGCGTCGAGGTTTATCGTTAGGTTTTAGTTCATGTAATAACAGAATTTTGTATGGATGAAGCTTAAGGTGTTTGTGCAAAATTTTTTAAGACTGTTGATCGAGGTAATCCTAATTCCAAACTTGCACGCCGAGTAGACTTACCAGGGCTCCTCGTAAACAATTCTCTTATTTGATCATCAATAGCTTCAGAAACTGGAGGTCTACCAGCACCTTTTCTATGTTGGACACTTCCCGTCTGTTCAAACTGCCTATACCAGCGTTTTATAGAATTGTTACTCGGAGGATTGCGGCCATACTCTAAACGAAACCTTCTTTGAACAGTTATTACAGATCTGCTTTCATGAAACTAAAGAACACACCTTCCTTTTTCTTGCACACTAGCCATTTTGATACTGAGGTTAGTTTAGTGTTTGTTTAGTCAACTGTAATTAACAGCTGGTGTGGAAAGATCCATTGTTGACAAGCTGACTATGTCACAACACAAGTCATTAAGAAGAATCATACCTTACACCCACAGTTTTAAGTGACATTTTTACTTTCTTTTTATAACTACTTTTTATAATTATTGTAATGTGTACAATTATTAATTTTCAGTCAGTATATAAAACTGTTTTAAATTTACAATTTAATAAAACAATACCCATGTTTTTAAGTAGATTGGTTATTTATTTATTTAATCTTAAAATGTGTACAATAATTTATAACCACCCCGTATTTTCTAAAAACACATAAAAAGTTATACAAAGAGATTATAGTATTTTATCAAGTGGAATTGAGACTTGTAACTCCTTGAGTAACGATGACCTCCAAACAACCAACACTAAAGGGTAGTTAGGCTGCTTGCAACGACATGATTGCTCAGAGGTAATTGATTGTCAAGCATTGACTGACTCGATTATAATTTGTTACCTGCCATATACACTAGATTTTACATTTTCAGATGTATATTCGTGTTTCTCAGGGGAGAAAGCGAATCTTATTTGCAGCAAAGACAGTCTGAATCAGTCTCGAATGCTTAATGCAGATGCATGTAGGTTCATCAGAACAACTATCAACAGGGGCTAGTGGAAGAACTAAAAACTTGTTGATAATCAAGTTTTATTCTTATTTGACAGCAGGCAGGAATGTTACTAAAATCTAAAAATTAAGAGGTTAAAGTTTTTGTATCATTTAATTATCAAGAATTTACTTAACCCAGCTACATTAAATAGTCAAAGAATAAGAAACTACAATATTTATGTCATAGTTTTATATTTATAAATTATTTTAAATGTTTAAAAGTCAGTTTTGCTAAACATTGTTGTATTAATAGCCATGACAGTTGCATATTAATACAAAATTCATGTGCATCATCTAGCAACTACCAAAATGTGTGATTTCTTCATCAAAA
>NW_025789166.1:0-8540 GCF_021130785.1 Homalodisca vitripennis
TTTATGTTCTTGATAATCTTCGGCAAAGGCACTATAGAAAGACAACAGATGCCTCTTTTATGCATTCTTGATATTTTTCCTTGTGCGTTTCATTTTTGTTGTTACGTCAATAATTTCAAGATGAAGGGATGGATGCACAAGTATCAATATCACATTTGAATGGATTGAAACATTTTGATTCTACCACACGTCTTTAGTCAAAATCTTCAAATCTTTTGTTAAAATGCTGACATCAATTGGCTGACGACCTTAGCAGCGAACTCAGAAGGGAACGGCCACACTAGCTTCAGATACAAAATTTTCGACATGTTTCAAAGTGGTCTAACTTCTTAATTCCTTAGCTGCTTCTCATATAGGGCACAGGTTTTTTTTTCTAAAGCATTTTTACGTTATGGTATGCAATCGGTTAACAAAAAGAGATTTAGGTCCCTGTAGTTTTAAGTTTAAACAGTTGATATGGCACTGTGATGTCAACTAATAAATGCACAAACCACACGGATTAGAAAGTACTGGCTCTTGACGACTTGTTCTATCATAAGAATATCTATTGCTTCATGAGGGAGTTAAAAAAATTGTTGTAAAAACTTTACTGTACTAAGCCATCGGGATCATTCACAATAGTAGGGGCCACGTCTGGGGTAGTTACTGTCTATTTCTCACAAAATAAAACGGCTTGAACTGGACGTTGTTTTTGGGAGGACGACCCGTATGTAGTTTACTGTTTTCAAAACAATTTTCCATCACTTTGATATTTCCAAATTTTTTCCACACAAAGCTGCTGATGGATGATACAATTTGTAGTATGATGGGTTTTCTCTCCAATAGTGCCTTTTCCACTGCTTTGTATACGTTTCCATGCTACACCTGTTTTGGCAAGCCACCACTCATTTGTTTTTACCTCCATCTGTAGTCACTCCTTTTAATTTTGTAAAAATCAAGTCCGAGACCTAAAACAGTTTCCTTAATTTTAGAAAATATTTCCACACCAGTTACAGTAGTTTTCATTGAATGAACTCCAGCGCAAGGTCAGGTTCTTCGGTAATTTGAAATTCACTATTAACACCTCTTTACAAACAGTAGAATCTGAGCTGCATCAGCGTTATCCGGGGGATTCATCCAAGGCAATTGAAAAACATTCAAAACTTTTCACAGGCTAACATTAATTGATTGTAGGAGTCTTTGCCGATATCTTCGGTTCGGCGAAGTCATGGTGTTACGAGACAGACTAATAGACTGCCTACCAAAGAAAGTTTGTCAGGACATTGCTCTTCAACAGCCTTTTCAAAATACAACTTTTGAACTATTCACCATCACTTAAATGGTTTACCTTCCTTAGCCTAAAAATGTGAGCAATTTTGTAGCTTGCTCTTACAACAACCACACTCATTCGCATCATTACGTTTAGTATATATATTTCTCTGTGATGACAAAGATGCTTTCATTTAGCATCTTACTTTTTCTATTCTAAGTTTACCTGAAAGCTGAGCATATTTACTTTGTCGTGTTTCGTGTCAAAATGCCTTCTGTATGTTGTACTACTTTAACACCGCTATTGATTCGTTTACAAATAAGGCACAAGGCACTGTTTCTGTTATTCACAACAAAACATTGCTCACTCCACTTCTGATTTTAAAATACGACACGCATTTTCAATCTTCCTCTTTTTTGGTTTACTACACATTGCTATATAAATGTTTTTAAATATATCGCACTATTATTAAAATTTTCAACTGCTGCAGTATTCAACACGTAAATACTGACACCACAAACACTCTTGTCTGCTTAGAGACCACACGGGCAGTAGCAAATAGCACTAGGATTGCAGGGTCACGTGGCGACGTGGTGACCTGTGAGTTGGGTAGGGGTTACGTCGCCGGCACCGCGCGCTGTGCCGTGCTTTTACGCGGCGCTCTTTATTCGCCAGGCGGGCAGCCACCACCGTAGTCAGTGAAATCTGTCTGGAACTACCTTTACTTTCAACACTCATACTCCATCAAATGAATACGGCTCGTTCTACGGTGAAATCGGCTGGACTGCTTGGTTCTCAAAATTTGTTAGTTATTTTAAGAATTTCAAATGCTTGTAAACAAATATGGTTGTTTTGGCATCAAGGCGGGCTCCACATAAAACTGACTCGCGGGCCGGATACGGCCCGCGGGCCGTAGGTTGGGCTGCCCTGGGCCTAATGTAAAATACAATTGTATAGGCAATATAAGCTCAAATATATTTTAGGTGAATTCAGTGAGTTCTATGGTCTTGAGTAGGCAAGGGATAATGAGGACCAATGTAGTTACAGCTCTCACATTGAAACATTCTCAAACAAAAGGGTCTTGGCATTTTTCACGATCATAGTGGGGAACGACGAAAAGGTTTCCTTTTCACCTGCTTTCACGATCCTGTTGTGATGTTTTGCAGGGTTCAAAGCTAGTAAAGGTCATCATAACTGTTTGTTACCGTCTAATGGGATCGAGGCCATTGCCTTTAACCTATTAATATTGGACAATGGTACAAGTGCAGTTGTTTAACTTTGATAAGGAGAACAGTAACTCATTCAGCAAGGAGAGAGAACTGTTTATAATGAGAAACTCAGGTTTGGAAAACGTTTCTGCGCTGAATGATGTATTACATTTCTAAAGACGGATAAGTATCTTAGTAAACCCACTGCGTTGCAAGATATAAGTTTTATCCAAAGCATCAAGCTAAAATAATAAATAACATTCTCTTTGTATTAGATAATATTCTTTTGAAAAATGTTTCATGCACAATAGGTTAGTATATCTGATAAGCTTAGTACTCGCATTTCGAGCTGCTTAGAGGGAATTATGGACTAGTGTTCTTTGGGGCTGCTATAAGAACTGTTAAATGCAGAACAAGTTAACCATTAAGATCCGAAGTGGCTTTGCGAGAGAAAAAGGTAGGCAAGGGAGATGTCGGATGGATGGGGAGGTGAGGCGTGCCTAGGGAGTGCTGGCAAGATAAAGGTGAACAAGGGAGAAAATAAAGGTCTCAGGAGAGGAATACGCGGTGTTAGATCTCGATAAAGTAAATTTAGAGGGAAAGTAAGGAATAGAGGGAGTATGTCTAGAAGAGTAATAATAACATTAATGAGAGCTGGGTATAACCCTTCTTAACCGACAAAATTAAAGTAAATAGCGATAAGATATAAACTAATATGTGTCCTTGCTTCCTTTTATAGAGCAGCAGGGAACTCCAGGTAGTATCCAGTGTATTGTAAAGTTCTTGGGTTAGAGGGAAGTTTTATTTGATGAGTCTGAGAAAAAGACAACGAACATCAATAATTAACTTCCGTCATTTATTCAAGGTATGGTATGAATTTCAACTTTAAATTGGATTAGGGGTATAGATGATCCTTAATGAAAAATTACTTATTAATTTATATAGGTGGGCTTTCAACTTGGATTTGTACCTGCCTTTATATGGGCTGATGCACCTCAACATGTTTGACAGGAAGAGACGTTCCCCACTACTTCTATGCTTTGGTGATATTTTCCTACGGGTGTCCTCAGGTATTGTTTTCAATTTTATTCATACAATTTATAAAAAAAACTGTTTAAATTAAAAAGTTTACTTTTGTTTTAATTACTTATTTTAACTTACACGGAAATAATCTTACACTCTGCATATCGTACTTGTGCTCTTTTCATATTAATAGTCCAAATAATCATTCAATGGGCTTTTGTGATAGTACGTTTAAGGAAACAGGATTTTTTCCGGACATTTTGCACATCGTTATGTGAAATCAAAGAAAAACAGTAACACTACGTTTCGAGATCTGCAATCTTGATCTCTTCTTCAGGTAAAGAACTAACCTAATACATAATTTAACAAACTAGCGTTTAAAATAAACAAATCTTACTAAAGCGTTGTTGCACGCCTGAGTCAGGAATCACAAGCTACATGTTGTTATGTCAAATTCACTAACACTAAAGACATGCACTTAATCAAACAACCATATACAAAACACCAATCATTAAACTAAACTACGGAATACAGGTCACAATATGTCTTCACTCGTCTACTAAACATTTACGACTGGACCAGAAGGGGGTAGCCAATGGTAATCGTGACCGTGCGGCTAAAACAAGATGGCGGAAATACAAGGGAAGGGGAACAGGAATGGGCCACTTTCGTTATTATTGGTTCATGCGAGCTGAACTTCTTAAAAACCATAATGGGGACTCCGCATTGGTTTATTGCAAATATCCGATCCGTCGTTTGATTACTTTTGGTATTCTCTTTAGTTCAATTTTTTAGATATTGGCCAAACCTAAGCGGCCTAACTCTCGACAGATGGTTGATTGTTTGGTTTGTCTGCAAATTTAATTGTATGTTGCACTCAATTAATTTCCTTTTGAAGAAATGTGGTTCCCGATGTATTATTGTGGCTTCATCCCAATTCATATGATGGTCTTCGGACCAACAATGGTGTGAAATTTATGACTTTTCTGTGAAAATCCTTCTCGTGTTTTCTTTGTGGTTCTTTTTATCACTTATGTTTAGTGGTCTTTTTGTCTCCGCTATGTATTCAATATTGCAGCTTACATTTTATAATGTTAACACAGTTTTTGGAAATCCTGTGTGCCATTTTTTGGTTTTGTTTTTACGAGACTTTGTTGAAGAGAGTGTTGTGTGTTTTAAACGCGGTTCTAATGTTGTTACTTTCTACCTACTCTTTCTGATTTTCTCCGATAATCCCGGCACATAAGGGATTGACATAAACGCAAATTTATCACAACTTCTGTTTTTCTGACTCAGGCAATGATTCTTCTGGTTCGTTTGCAACTTATTAACTTACTAATTGAGGGTAACATTGCTTTCTGAGATCCGATTGCGAATTTTCTTAAATTCTTCTTTTAGTCCATCTTTATCTGAGCACAAGCTCTTTGCTCTATCAAACAACGAGTAGGCTACTCCTTCTTTGACAGATTTTTGATGGTTGGAATTGATTATTTAAATTATTTCCTGTGTGTGTTATCTTTCGAAAAACAGTTGTCTTAAGGACATCCCTATCTCTTAATACACACACAATTCCAAAAGGGAAGCTTTGTTTGGACTTCCACTTCCATTGTGAGGCGGATGGAAAAGGAGAAATACTATTAATGTGATTCACAAAAATTATTTAATTCAATGTCTACCATGAGATAAAATAAACAAAGGTATCATCCACATACCTCCACCAAATCTTCGGTTTGAACCTCGAGCTGAAGCCAAAGCTTTTTCGATCGAATTCCTCCATAAGAATATTGGCGAAAATAGGAGACAGTGGAGAAACCCATTGCCATCCCCTCATCTTGACGGTAAATTTTACCCTCTAACTCAAAATAATTTTTTTTTTTTTTTTTTTTTTTTTTACATTGAGTGCATAGTTCTAACAGTTCCATAATTACTGGCACGGGAAAGTTTAGTTCTATCCTTTAATGTTTGGTCTTCTTTGAGAAGTGAACTTTAATAATTCCGAGAGTTTCTGGAACTGGTTACATTTGTAAAATAGACTTTCGACATCAAAACATTACCAGTTTGTCAGTTTCAGTCAAAACTTTAGGGATTTTGACTTCTCTACGGAAATCCCTGGAATTCTTTGATGAAAGAGTCAGTTTTTTTCCTACCAATGGTGTTACAGATGTCCAAGAGGACTTTAGACAACTCTCCCTGCAAGGTGAATCACGAGAAAACTAATTGAATGGGCCCGGAGAGGGATGGTAGGTTTGTGGATTTTGGGAAGGCCATAAATATGGGGGATTTTGGCAAGGTGGTGAGGAGTTAATTTAGATCTAAATTTTATCTGAAAAAAATTCTTTATGTTTTCTTAAGGTGTTTGCTACTTTGCGTTCAAATGAATCAGTTCGGGTCTTTATTTAAAAAAACTTGTTATATTTGCTCAAGTATTTAAAGTTTCCGCAATCTTTTCTTTATCCGCTACTGAGTCAAGTACCACAGTAGCGTTGCCTTTGTCGGCAGGTAAGATCTCTTGGGGACCGTGTTCATCTTTCCCAAGGATCGACCTGGCCTTTTTCTCATCTTGTTTTAAAATTGGGTTTTGTGGGAGGAATTTTTCTGAGTAAAAGACTGGCTCGCAGCGGGAAGCGGTCACCATGTTCCTCAGGTAATGTGAGACAGGCCGACTCAATTTCAGTTACGAAATCCAGTGCCTTTACCGATTTTTGTGCCACAGAAAAGTTTAAAACCCTTGGATAATACTTGATATTTCCGCTTCCATTAAGTGATTTTCGGAAGAGTAGAATGGATTACGGTTTTTATTATGTTGCATCCGTGATTCACGTTTTGCCATCCTTAGGGCAAATCACAATTTTTAGGCCTAATTTTTTCCAGATTTTGGAGATTTTCTTTTTTCTTATCTGTTTCAGAAACTTTTATACATCTATTTTGGATGCTTTCGAAGAATGTTGTTGAATTCTGTACCGATCAAGTGTTTTTTAATTCAGTTTTTTTGACACTCAATACTATTTTGGAGGAGGTATTTTTCACGCATGATGGATATTGCCAATTCTTTCATTTAAGTAAAAGATTTTAGAAGCAGAAGACCAAAATTTTTACTGGCTTTTCCTACTATGAAAAGGAGTTTGTTAGAGTTAAACCTATAGGCATAAGGTCTGCAACCTTACATTTATGCAAGAAAGTTAACATGATTAATGTGTTTAGTTAATTTAAGATGCAAGGCTCTCAATGGTCTTTGATTTGTTTACTGGTTCCGGGTCCGTACCGTGAATCAATTCTTTGTTTGAAGGTTTATTTTTGGGGACGATGGAAAGGATTGTGAAGGAAAACAGGATTTTTCGGACATTTGCCATCGTTAAGTGAAACAAGAAAAACAGTAAACCACTACGTTTCGAGATCTGCAAATTCTGATCTTTCTTCTTCAGGTAAATGAACTAACCTAATACATAATTACAAACGTAGGTTTACAAAATAAACAAATCTTACTAAGAAGCGTTGTGGCACGCTGAGTCAGGGAATCAATCAACCTACATGGTTGTATGTCAACTTCCACAAACACTGAAAAAGACATGCACTTAATAAAACAAACTATACAAAAACACCAATTCATTTAAACTAAAAATCTACGGAATACAGGTCACAATATGTTCTTCACTCGTCTATCTAACCATTTACGACTGTACCAGAGGGGGTAGCCATGCGTAATCGTGACGGCCGGCTAAAACAAGATGGCGGAACATACAAGGGAGGGGGAACAGGAATGGGCCCCACTTCAGTTTCTTTATTGGTTCATTGCGAGATGAACTTCTTAAAAAACCATATTGTGACTCCGCAATTGGTTTTATTTGCAAATTATCCGATCCGTTTGGATACTTTTGGTATTCTCTTTAGTTCATTTTTTATGAATTGGCAACCAAGCGGCCTAAATCTCGACTGATGGTTGACACTGATTGGTTTGGTCTGCACCAATTTATATGTATGTTTCGCTCAATTAAATTTCCTTTGTGAAGAAGAATGTGGTTCCGATGTATTATGTGGGCTTCATCCAATTCATATGATGGTCTTCGGACCAACAATGGTGTGCAATTTTTTGACTTTTCTGTGAAACACTTTCTCGTGTTTTCTTTGTGTTCTTTTATCCTTTATGTTTAGTGGTCTTTTTGTCTCGCCTATGTTATTCCCTATTGCAGCCTACATTTGTTATACTGTTAAACACAGTTTTTTTTGGAATCTGTGTGCCAATTTTTTTGGTTTTGTTTTTACGAGACTTTGTCTAAGAGTGTTGTGTGTCTTTAAACGCGGGTTCTAATGTTGTACTTTTACCTATCTCTTCTAATTTTCTCCGATAATCCGGCACATAAGGGATTGACATAAACGCAAATTTATCACAATTCTGTTTTTTCTGAATCAGGACATGATTCTTCTGGTTCGTCATTTGCAACTTAGTTAATTACCTTAATTGAGGGTATCCATGGCTTCTGAGATCCGATTCAATTTTTTAACCTAGTTTGTAATTATGGTATTAGGTTAGTTCTTTACCTGAAAGAAGAGATCAGATTGCAGATCTCGAAACGTTAGTGATTACTGTTTTCTATGTTTTCACTTAACGATGGCAAATGTTCCGGAAAAAAAATCCTGTTTCCTTCACAATCCTTCCATCGTCAATCAAAAATAAACCTTCAAAACAAGGAGTACGTATAAACTCATGAAGCTTTATATTATATGCTAAAATTTCCTAATATGAACAGCTGGCATCATACCTTCATGATGGTGACCTAGGATGGCGTTCTTTACGCCCACGTGAGTGGACCCAGCCCTAGGATGGTACCTACTTGACACTCATGATCTCCTTGTCCAACCTGGTGCTTTACTTGGCCCAACTCACTCGTTTCTTCTGCTGGTGGATCCTCTCACGTTCAAGCAATGCTCCTCAGGATGTGGATAACACCTGCTACAGTTTCGAAAATTGACAAAAGGTTACCTTTAGCAGATTTATTCTAATTTTAAAGAATAGTGATGCGGTTTAGACGTTTGAAAATAAAATCTGATTTAACTTTTTATTG
>NW_025789167.1:0-8187 GCF_021130785.1 Homalodisca vitripennis
GCGATCAGTGATATATTGGAAGAAGATAGTTTTATAGGTGTTGACAGTATTTTTGACGATTCTGACATCGATCCTGATTTCATGGAAGAAGACGAGACACATATTTCAGGTAAGAATAAGTCTATTTATCACATAAACATCGGTCTAAAAGTTTGGTTATGTTATTGTTTTCGTGAATCAAACTATAATTTGTATTATAATAAATTAACTTTATTCAACTAATATTCTATTCATATGAATAAAATGAAAATATATTAATATTTTACAGAGTATATTATTATTTTACAGATGCTGAAAACAGTACTGACAGCGAAAGTGATGCCGACGCTGAACAAGTTAGGCCTAGTGTTTCAATTACTGAAAGTAATCTGTGGGCAGAAACAGACAAAGTTCCAGAAATTGATGTGTTTTGTGGGGAATCTGGACTAACTGAATTACCAGAATTAGATAAGGACAGCACTATTCTTGAGTTTTTTACATATTTTATAGACAATAATCTAAACTAACCTGTACGCTCAACAGAACTTGAGAAACCTAAGATCTACAGATAAGTTAAGTCCAACAATTTAGAATGAATTCTTGGAAAACTGTAACACTTGGGGAGTTGAAAAAATTTTTGGCCATTATTTTCCACATGAGTATCAACCAAAAGCCCAAGATATCTGATCATTGGCCAACCGACCCTGTAGTGTCATGTAACTTTTGCCCTAATCTTATGAGTAGAGATAGGTTTTGGCTTCTCTTGGCCAATTTCCACCTAAATGACAACAGGCTTTTTATTGAAAAGGGGCTACCAGGCCATGATCCTTTACATAAAGTCCGTCCCTTGTTGGAAACTATACGGATTCGTTTCCAAAAAGCTTACCTCCCAGGCGAAAATGTTACCATTGACGAAGGGATGTGTAAATTCTGTGGAAGGCTGCATTTCAAGCAGTATATGCCCAGAAACCCAGCAAGTATAGGATTAAATTGTTTATGGTATCAGAATCAAGCTCTGGTTACATTTGGAATTTTGAATTGTACTCTGGCCATAGTAATACAATTATACAACTGGTTGACAATCTAATGGGTGACTTGACAGGTTGTGGACGTACTTTGTATACAGACAGATTCTACACTAGCCCTGCTTTAGCTACTGATCTTGAAAGTAAAAAAACAGGGCTTGTTGGAACAACAATGAAAAACAGGAAAGAAATACCTCCAGCTGTAAAAGAGGCTAAGCTGAAAAAGGGGGAGCAGATTTTTAGGAGAAAAGGCAATGTTCTCGTCGTACGCTGGAAGGATAAGAGGGATGTATTTATGGTTTCTTCTAGGCACACTGCTGAAATGGTGACTTATTCTGATAAGTATAATAGGGAAAAGACCAAGCGGCCTGTGTTGTGAGCTACAACAAAAACAAGTTTGGAGTTGACCTCGCTGACCAGCGTATGTCCTACGGTGCATTTGATCATAGGTCTGTGAAGTGGTGGAGAAAATTATCATTCCACATGTTTCTTATGTGTTTGGTCAATGCTTGTATTTTGTACAATAAAACAACAAACAAGAAGATATCTACAACGATTTTATCAAAGGGCTTTGTGCAGAACTAGCAACAAGTGAGATGGAAAATCCACGGCCGAACAGTAATGGCAGCAGTGGAACTCAGCTCAGCCGACTTTCCACGGGTAAACATTTTCTGGAAAAAATTCCAGTGCCACCAGGGAAGACCAAAATGCAAAGGATGTGCAAGATTTGCTCAGAAAAGGGTTCCAGAGAGTGCGGAAAGGCCAAAAGGAAAGACACTAGTTATTGGTGTTGTGAGTGTAAAATCCCACTGTGCAAAAACATATGTTTTAAGGTGTACCACACAAAAAAAAACTACAAAGCATAAAAATATGACTTGTATTATTCAACAGACAGTTTATATTTGTGAATGGGTCATTGTAAATAATTGTATATATGCTTAGTTTAGTTTCTTAGATAAAAAAATGGTCTCAAAAAATAATTTTTTTTCCCAAAAACATATGTTTTTCAAAAGCATTTTTATGTGTAGTTTTTGAAACAAACACTATTAATCTCACGTTAAAATAAAGAAGAAAGTCAGCTTAATTAAGGCATGTAAGTATTTTTCTTGTACCTTAAATACTTTTTTTGTATAATTTTTTGAAAACCACCAAAAACGCCCAGCATTCTATAGAGTTACATGTTATTTAGGGCCAGCACTCAAAGTGTTAAAGCAGCCTGCTGTATGGCACTGTCATCTGGGGAAGTTCATCAAAGAGAAACTTGCAAAAAGTTCTTCTTTATACAAAAAGGCAAAAAGAACGATAGACTAAGAGACTCATCTAAAGAACTTGGAATCTCAACAATTACCTTAATTTACACCTTACAGGTCGTACTTCACTATGTATCAAATAGAGAATGGTGACGTTTACGTTAATAAGTTAATAATTTTATTCTGCCCAGGCAAAACAATACTATCTTTGGGAAAAAATTCTTTTATAGAAATCAGGTTGTTTAATGCATGTAAATGCTTTTACAGAGTAATCTAAATAAATATATATATATATATATATATATATATATATACTGGGTGAGTTTTTAAAGTGATCCAATAGCTAACTTTTTAATTACACAACTTAGCACCACACTTTAAATTTGGAACTTGCTCAATTTTAAGTATCACTCAGGAATACACTTTCAAATTGTTTGAAGAAGGCCGCCATTTCCCAATATAGCAGCCAACTTTAAAATCTTTAATGGAACACCCTGTATTTTATGTTGTTTTTAAATTCTACTCTACAAAATAAGACATTTTTGCTTTTGATAGTTTTTCAATATCTCTAATAGTTCAGGAGCTAGTGAACTGGAAGTTTTCGGATTTTTTCGGACTGATGATGAAAACTTCCATTAGAGATATAGAAAAACTTTGAAAAGCAAAAATGTCTTATTTTGTTGAGTAGAATCTAAAAACAACATAAAATAGAGGGTGTTCCATAAAAGATTTTAAAGTTGGCCGCCATATTGGAAAAAATTATGAAAACTTCCAGTCCACGTAGCTCCTGAACCATTAGATATATTGAAAAATTCTCAAAAGCAAAAATGTCTTATTTTGTAGAGTAGAATCTAAAAACAACATAAAATACAGGGTGTTCCATTAAAGATTTTAAAGTTGGCTGCCATATTGGAAAATGGCGGCCTTCTTCAAAAAATTTGAAAGTGTATTCCTGAGTGATACTTAAAATTGAGCAAGTTCCAAATTTAAAGTGTGGTGCTAAGTTGTGTAATTAAAAAGTTAGCTATTGGATCACTATAAAAAACTCACACTGTATGTATATATATATATAAACATATTTTTCTAGGTATATAAAACAAGAAAGCACTGAAGATTTGGCTAATAGACAACTGTTACATAAACTTGGAAATTAAACTGGCGGGATCGACACCTGTCTAATTGAAACAAGAAGACTGCAACACAAACATTTATATTTTTACTCAACCAATGTATAGTAACTCAAAAATGTATTTCAAATGTAAAATAGGTCAACAAACTCTAATAATACTAATAATAACAATGACTTATGACATTTCAATGTAACATTCTTCTGTTCAATATATTTAGTGTGCAACAGTTGGCATCAATTATTCATGTAACTGTGTAACAATGAAAGTAGCAGTGCAACTTTCTATTCCCTCACCTACACTGAGAAGTTATCAGTAAATATCAGTGTTTACTGTGATTTATTACTGTGACTTATCTACCAAGGCGAGTTTTCCTCATTAGTTCTCTAAATAAAAAATCAATTAGAATAAGATTAGATTTTAATGTAGGTATCAAGTAACTTACAAATTACAACTTGGATGTTATTATTGCATTGACCAGCCATTACTGAGATCAATCAGTAGTAAAAACAAACTTGACTGACCTCGAGTGGCAGATACGTGTGCTTGTGCTCCTGCCCGACTTGAAGACACGGCAAGTGTGGGTAGCGCAGTTTCATCTTGTACTTGTCCAGGAAATACTTGGCCACCGTACACTCCACTGTCTGACCATTCTCCAGCTGCAGAGGGAACCTGGCAATAATACATACTTTAATATTGTTCCAAACTGAATAATACATCATTTTTACTAATGCCTTGTATAGAGACAGAAACACCTGTTGAGAAACAAGAAAACAAATTTTTAAATTGCTCCTTTTCACATATAAGAACAGCTGGGACTGACAAGATATAGACTGCTTCGACTCATTAACCAATTTCTTTAGGTCACTATTATTTAGTGAGTGTTGTTACATCACATTGTATTCTCTTTATTAAAGGACATTAAGATTTTAGTCATTCTTT
The DNA here is from genome assembly GCF_021130785.1 of Homalodisca vitripennis. NCBI lineage: Eukaryota > Metazoa > Arthropoda > Insecta > Hemiptera > Cicadellidae > Homalodisca > Homalodisca vitripennis. Next base: position 4,324 of record NW_025789167.1, read on the forward strand.
CATCAATGATCTCCATTAAAAAGTTTAAAGAAGTTAAAATACTGTCATTTGCCAATCGTACTTTAATAACAGCATTTGAAGGTAGTTCTCGCAAAAAAAATCTGTCATGCCTGAGTAGGAAACATATTTTGCACCACAGAATGAAGGTTTGTTAATTCCTGGACTTCAAAATATTTAGAATACTTATACTGCATTAGTTAAATCCCTTTGCTTAAAAGCACCTCATATTCAACCTCCACGAATTTAAGGCAATTAATATGAATATGATTAGTAAGATTATAAGAGAAAATATTGAACTAGATAAGGTTGAGAAAGAAGAAGTAAAGTTTTTGGGTTTAACGTTAGGACAGTTCGCTGACATGGAAACACAACTTTCAGAAAAAAGGTGTTTCAAAAATTAACTCTGAGTTTATATGCTAATTCGCAGGAATCATCAGAATTATGCCCACAAGATAACTCTAAATTAGATTTATTCTTCAAATTTATTCATTTCACATGTTATATTTGGTATCTCATTATATGAAATATAAGACTAATTTATTCCTTTAAAAGTACGCATACAAAACAACTTAATCATAGGAATTTAAGTTGACCACAAGTATCCAGTAATTGTTGGCCAATGATAATTAATTAAAGAAAATTACAATATAAACAAATTAATTTGTGAGTCCAGCCACAAATTAAAAATCTCGCATCTCCGTGGCGCCTGTGCTAAATTGAGGAACTAAATATTATAATATTACATTATATGACAAAATTAAAATTACAAATTTATAATTTATAAACTAATAACTAAACTAATATAGGTCTACATGCTTCTGTACCGTACATTATAAGACTCATTACAAAGAACATTTAAAAACAACTTAAGTGGGACAGATAGTAGATTTAGAATATACATAGATGTTAATTAATTATACAAGAGTAGCATTAGGAAAAGACACGTCATCATAAGAAAATAGCCAATTTTTTATTTGATTTAGAAAAGATTTCAAGTTGGAACATGATTTAATATGGAGGTGGCAATTGATTTAAATATTCAGGGCGTCAATATACTGAAAAAGACTGTTTAAAATTAGATTTTGTTGACTTTAGGTAATCGTAAATATTCGTTGTAAATTACTTCTTATTTGGTAAGGACAGGTTTTCTGTACCAGTGTTGCCACTTTTAATGTAAAAGATTTTAAGGGCTTTGTAAACCAAACAAAGTTAATGGGTAATATTTTTAGATGACAAAACAAAGGGTAGTAGGAGGCTCTCTCTTTTGTGACAGGTGGAGTTATTAATCTGATATTATGGATTTTGGGCCATACTCTTGAGTTTTTTTCAAATAGTTTTTAAGGGTTCCCCCCAGCATTGCACACCATATTGTATCCTGGAATCAATTAGAGCAAAGTAAATAATTCGTAATATAGAACTGGGTTCACAGAAATTCTTCAAAATAATATAAAGATTCTGATTGAATATTTGATTCTTGTATATAATAATGAAATGTCGATGTTGCCATATTTAAATCTTTTCGTCTAAGTTAATACCAAAGTACGTTAAATATAGTATTTTTTTCTATCTCTTCACACATTTTGAAATCGTTTCGTCAAACAGTTAAAATTTGTGCAGAGTTAACCTGCAGGGAGGAAATTCAAAACTATTAAACTAAAACTAAAATTTTACATATCTTGTTTTTCTTAACATTAATTACATTTTTGTTTACAAAACACCATGATCTTTATAGTTTTAAATCCTTATTTATATTCATCCAGATATCATAATTATATTTCTCTGAATAAAAACAAGCAAGGTTATCTGCAAAAGCACTGTTTTGACCTTGAAAGGGTAATTCGAGTAAAGCGTTTATAACTAGAAACCCATAAATAAGGTCGCCGATAGCACCGATCTTTGTGGCACACCAGCTTGGACAGTTAGTGGTGCGCTAAATTGATCTGCCAATTTTGACTTTTTTGCGACTTAATTACTTATTAAAACTAGTAAACCAATTGAGTGCAGTTCCCCCGTTTTACTCCAGCTGCTTCCCAAGTTAGATTTAGTAGTATATTATGATCGAACAAGATCAAAAAGTTGTTTTGAGTCAATAAACAGACCCGTTTCTTATTTTTTTTCGGTGTTGAAATTGTTGTAAATATTTTTCTGTAACCGATAGCAACGCATGTCTGTTCCCATTCCTTTCCTAAACCCATATTGAGACGGGTCTGAAAAACGCACTGATGCTGTCTAAATACTATTACGAGTTTATTTGGTCCTCATTATTTTTCCAAAATATATTTTAGAGAATATGGATAATCGATTGATTGGTCTTTTATTAGTCAATTTTAATAGAGGAATTATTATTAAATATTGGAACAACTTTACTAATCTATACGTTTATCAGAAAAAAACGCCGTTATGAAAGCTTAAATTAATAATATGAACCAACAATGGCGCATATCGTTTCCTCTGTCTATATTCTGAGGTTTCGGGAAATGCCATCAAATCCAGTTGATTTTTTGTTTTTTCAACATTTAATCGTGATCAACACTTTATTAATATTAGTTGGCGCTATGAAAAAAGGCGTTGTGACGTTGTCGGTTCAAGGCCCGATGGTAGGCTGATAGCGGCGGCAGTGGCGAACGCGCGGGCGGACCGGGACTGACTCGACCTTGGACTCCGATAAGGTGATCATTGATATTATCAGCCACACTTTTAGGATTGTGACAATCTCACCATTGCACAACTCCACTTTATCTACATTTTTCCTTATTCCCGAACCTAATATGTTATTTATTACTTTCCAATATTGTGAAGAATCGCCATTACAGTTGTTAAACTTATTAGTGAAATATGCATTTTTTGCTGAATCGATTTCCCCTTTAGCTTATTACAGAATAAATTGAAATATAATTGAATGATTGGTCGTATGGGCGCTTTTTATAAATTGTATATAGTTTTTTTCCTTTTTTTATTTTGAAAAGTAAATTTGCATTTAACCATGGACTAAAAGTTTTAGCTTTTGTTAGCTTGTTTTGCTTCTGAATTAATTTACAATTATTCAGAGATTCTGTCAGAGTCTTGTGGAACAACTCATAACTTATGTTTACATCGTTTGACGACAAACACGCACTCCAGTCTGCTTCTTTCAAGCTATCCACATCATATTGATCCACATCAATAAAAAATTTAAATTCAATTTTAGTGATACAAAAAAAAGTAATTCGTGTCATTTTAAAACTTCAATGGAATGAAACTGTGAAGGATCACTTTCCTCATGACGGTTTACAGTGCATATATATATATATGAAACTATAATGTCAGTGATGAATCGTGTTCATAGCTTAGGCAAAAGTGGTGAGGACCATAGTTATAATACAAGAAATAGAAATGGAAGAAACATGGAGTAGATCAACATAACTTACATTTTTCTGTAAAAAATCAATATACATAGGAGCTAAATTGCCAAGTAATACAAAATTAATAGAAAATGATATATTATTTTAAAATAAACTTAAAAGCTACCTGACTGACTGCCGTTGTACTCCTTTTCTGAGTTTTATACAATTCACAATAGTTTTTACTATCATTAAAACCATATTGTATTAGATTTAGTTAGATACTAATGTAAAAGCATATTTAGTAAACTTTAAATGTTTATTTTCTTAATCATGTGACGCCATTCATGTACACCATGTGTAACAACTGAATAAAGATTTTTCTGATTCTGATAACAAGAGTTATAGACAAGCATATCACATATCTTAACATAGGACTTGGATAAAAGTGTCACATCATGTTAAAAATTAAAATTAAATAAAAAGAGGACAAACAAAATACCTGCTGAATTAACACCAACAATAAAATACAGATGTGAACGTT
>NW_025789168.1:0-6907 GCF_021130785.1 Homalodisca vitripennis
AACAAATTATTCTGTTTCCTACTGTTAAGGAATTTGAAATATTGCTTTTTAAACCAACAAAATTAAAACAAAAAAAAAAAAAAAAATCGAATTTGCCATAATATGCAGTGTCTTACTTTTGTTGTTTTGTAATTATTATTAAAAACATTTTCACAACGAATCAATTTAAAGATTTAGTTTTAGACTAGGTGCAATTAAGGTATCGGCCTAGCTCTATGAAGTCATTGCGTGAATTAAAATGTTAACTAATGACTATACCTAAAGGAAGCATTAGATGTTACCTAATGAAATAACAAGTATATTTAAAGATTACGATTTTAATGTCTTGTAAATTTATTTCATTTTACGCATATAGATACGAAGTAAATATTTTGCCTAAGATATTGTTATTCTCATTACTCAGTCTTACGAACAGCGTATTTAATTATGTAACTTTGTTATTATTTAATCAATGTGTTGGGCACTATACTGTAAAATAATATCCAGGTTTGTAATAGGAATTTTATACAGGTAACAGGAAAACAAAAATTTACGTTTTAAATTGGAAAAAAATTTTTTACCACTTTAATGGAAAGGAAAAGCGAATTAAATAAATATTTCGAAGGGCTTAGAACATAACCATCGTTTATGGTATAAAAAACTTTGTGTGTAACCTTAAAGCAAAAGGTTTTTTACTGACAAGAAAGTGTGCCACTTTATAACTTTTCTCTCCCCTCTTCGATAAATGAACAGGAGAAATGAACTTTTTATTAGTATTTTGTTTTGTGGCACGAAGCTAATGTACTTTGAGTATTTGCATTTTCTTCTAATAATTATATTCATTATTATCAATTTTCTACTGCCACAACATAATAAAATACTTTATTTAATATCCATTATTTATATTAAAAAATCTCAATCTATTTTTTGTAACTAGAAGACAATTTAAATCACATCTAATAAAACACTAATATGTCGTTTACATTAGTTAAGGTCGTCAGGTTAAATGGATATACGTAATTCACATTTTCAACATTACATTGCAGAATTACGGAAATAAAAATTATTACCTTGTGCAAGTATTCCATAAGCGAATGTCGCGATTTGCATAATGTAAATTCCTTCAGAGACGCCGTGCCCATGTGCAGTTCGGTTAGGCGACACAAAAACAGAATTATAAAACTGAACGGCACGAAACTGTGTAGATTGAAATCTAGAGGCCACAAACAAACTGTACGTTTGACGTTCTGATTTGGAAATGTCATAGGCTCTCATGTTTGATAATATTAAAATGTTAGAAAACAAGATTATAATCGTCCTGAAGTTTTTTTTTATGTTATACAAAATAAATATTACAACAAGGCGTGTCTTTTTATTGCATAAATAAAAATATTGGCCCACCAAATAACTAGTAAATCCCCAGTAGGGTTCACCACTCTTCGCCAGTTGAAACCTACATTGGGTACACAAAAACCATTGTGGCACTTCAATAGATAGGATATCCTGAAGGATTTCCAATGGAGCGGGATTCACCACTCTCGCCAGTTGAACCTACACTGGGTTACACCAAAACCTTTGGTGGCACTTAATATTAGGAATTTCCTAAGGATTTCCAGGAGCGGCCTCACCACCCTCTCGCAGTCTAAACCTACACTGGGTTCACCAAAACCAATTGTGGCTACTTAATAGAGGAATTCCTAAGGATTTCCGAGGAGCGGTCTCACCACTTCGCAGTTAAACAGTTCAGTTTTAAACCTACACTGGGGTACACCATAAACCATTGTGGCACTTAATTATATGGAAATTTCCTAAGGATTTCCAGGAGCGGCGGTTCACCACTCTTTCGCAGTTGAACCTTACACTGGGTTACACCAAAAACCATTGTGGCACCTTTAATATAGGAATTCTTAAGGATTTCCAGGAGCGGCTCATCACTAGCCTAGTATTTAGAAGATATTGGAGGGTGCAAAAAATATAATCTGTAGGTCTAGTCTACTGCAGAATGATGATTTTTTGTTTGATGTTGGCGGAGCGAGAGATGAGGTTTTCATAAATATAGGGGTGGGTTGTTGCCTATTAATAGCCTTAGATATAAGGGTATATTAAGAATTGAGGAAGGGACTAACATTGTTGACCCAGAGAGGTTGTTTAGAGCTGACTTCCCACTTCTTTACAAGGAGGAGAACATGACTGAGATCTCTAAAATCTAACTCATGGATCTCTAAAAAAAAAAAGGCGCGGGGGGGGCGGGGACCTTCTCCCAAAATTACTCACAGGGAAAATATCCTCATGTCACATCCGGAAGGAAGTGCAAAGGTCCTTTTGGATGGTGCAATTTCTAAGGGCTTTTTTTGTCCTAAGAGAACAAAATTAAGGTATTCCTTGGACCTATTTTTCTCCTATACGTCTTTTTGTATAAAAAATAATTTAAAATCTTATTAGTTTATGGTTGTGTGGTATCCCTCACGTAAATTTGTAAGAATATATGATGGTGAAATCATTATTTAATTTTGTATTAGTGATCAGCTGGTATTCTTACAGACAGTTCTATAAGCCACAATTCGGCCTGCTTTACCGCGTTTTGAGTTTTAGTTTTTGACCATTAAATGTCAGGGTAAGTAAATGTCCCAAAATCAGACTATAAACTTATGTGAGATTTATTCCCCAGAATATGAGTTCTTCCCCTTTTTTTACATTGAAATCCCATGGAGCAGAGACTAATAAAGGTTAAGTGCATGATTAGTTATTTATAATTAACGTATTGAAGCAATATAGAACAAGTGAATAATTGGATGATCAGCTGTTTGTTAAACCAAATATCAATTTCAATGACCTAATACGCAATCAAAAACTTATATACTTCCCTTTACACCCTTGGTGGCAGTTCTGCATAATGAACCACAAGTGGTGATTTGCTGTTATTCTATAATTGAGGGCTAAAGTCGTTTTATCAGCTGCTTTTTAAACAGATTTAACTGTAGGTGTAAGTGCAATATAAAACAAATGTGTTATTCCATAAATCCAGTCACAAGCATTTTCTTCTTGTATTCCGGGTTTTGTTAAAAAAACTGGAACGGAAAAAGGGACCCTAAAGGTATAAAAAAAAAAGGGCCCCCCCAAAATTTGTTTTAAATTTCCTTTTTCAAAACAATTAGTTTAAATAAGCTGAAAAAATTTTAAATACAATGTATTTTGTCTTTATTTAAAAAAACGTTTATGAAGTGATGTGTAAACCTAATTGTCTCTTCAGTTCAGTCAGTTACCGTCCACTGACAAAAAAGAAATAAATAATTTTATCAACCCATTGTGTTTGTACAGGTTTAGGGAAGTATGTGAAAACCTAATTGTCTTTTCATTCAGTCAGTCTACCGTGCCATAACAAACAAAAAAAATATATTTTATCAACCATTGGGTTTTTGATCATTTAGGAAGTGAGGTTAACCAATTTCTTTCATTCATCATTACCGTGCCACTGACCAAACAGAAATAAATATATTTTATCAACCCATTTTTTTGAAAAGGTTTTATGGAAGTGATGGTATAACCTAATTGTTTTTCATTCAGTCATTACCGTCCACTGAAAAAACAGAAATAAATATATTTATCAAGCCATTTTTGTTTATACGGGTTTTGGGAAAGTGATGTGTATAACCTAATTGTCTCTCATTCAGTCATTACCTGCCACTGAACAACAGAAATAAATAATTTTATCAACCTTTGGGTTTTTATACGGGTTTTTTAATGATGTGTAAACCAAATTTTTTCCTTTTAATTCCAGCCCCGTGCCATGAACAAAAAAAAATATTTTTATCAACCATTGTTTTGATACGGTTTTGGGGAAGTGATTGTTAACCTAATTGTCTTTTTCGTTCAGTCTACCGTCCCCCTGACACAAAAAGAAAAAATATTTTTTTATCAAGCCATTTTTTTGATACAGGTTTTGGAATGATGTTAAAAACCTAAGTCTTTTCATTATCATCTACCGTGCCACGACAAAAACAGAAAAAAATATATTTTAAAAAACCATTTTTTGATACGGTTTTGGGAAGGATGTTATAACCTAATTTCTCCATTCAGCAGTCACCGTCCCACGCAAAACAAAATAAATATATTTTAAAACCATTGTTTTGATCGGTTTTGGAAGTGATTGTTAACCAATTTCCTTCATTCAGTCATCACGGCCCTGCACAAACAGAAATAAATATATTTTATAAGCCAGTTTTTGATACGGGGTTTTGGGAAGTGATTGTAAAACCAATTGTTCTTCATTTCGTCAGTTCCCGTGCCACTGACACAAACAGAAATAAATATATTTTATAAAGCCATTGTGTTTGAAAAGGGTTTCCGCTTTTTTTTATTTTTTTTAAATTTTTAATCTCAGTCGAGAAAAATATGACTCTAAATATTTTATTTACATTTTATTGTAGTAAATTATAAAATTAAAAATTTCAAAACTTGTGATCGCCTACCAATTTAATTTGAATTCAGTTTCAAAGTGCAAAAAAATATATGTTTAAGGGAAATTTAACTTGCTGGTAATTAGCATAGTTTCTAAAATTTTAAATACATCATTTGATATTAACGTTTTACTTTAAAATGTATTTTTGTTGGATAATTCATAACGTGTAATGTGTACGTTAAAATGTTGAGGATACATCAATAAGTTATGAAAATTAAATTTTCATATTGAAAAATTTTTATTGTAAAATAATGATCCAAAATTTTCATACCTTAACCTCGTATTTATATTTACAGAACAAACATTTTTTTAAGGTAAGTTTAAAAATTTTAAATTTCATTAGAAAGTAAGACATTTAAAAATTTTTTTTTAATTTTAAAAATGAGTTTATTATTTTAAAAAAAAACCCCAGTTACTAATATAAATGAAAAGATGCAATTCCGGAAAAAATTTTTTCCTTTTAAATAAAAAGGTGAATTTTACTATTATTCCATTTTTTCCCATTTTTTCTTATATTATAACTTACCCCAAAACAAAATTTTAAAAAGACTTTTCCGTTTATAAAAATTAAACTTTCATGGTACAATTAACTTTTTCTAAATTTTTTGCTTAATTTATTCCACTTTTGTTTTTATATATTTTGGGGTTTTCCCCGATAATAAAAGTATATTTTAATGATTTTTAATTTTATTTTATTAAATTCCATTGATATTGTCATTAATAATACATGTCGTTGATAAATACTTTCTTTTGTAAAGCCTGTTCTTCACTGACATACGTCGATGCTAAAGGGAAATTAAGTGTGTTTTAAAAAAAGATAAAAATATACGAGTTGTTACATTTCGAAGAAATTCGGGGGAAATTTTTGGGTACATAAACAAGTTTTTAAAAAATGCTAAATATACCTGTTTTGTGTTAAAGTGCCATATCATTCCAAGTAATAAAAAACACCGAACATATAAATTTTTTTTATTAAAATCTCCTTTCGTGACCTTTATACAATCATATAAATAGCAACTTTAAGTTTTAACCTCACTCCCTCCATCTCTTTTACCATCATATAGTAGATAGAAGCAGATATATAAAACTACATACCAGAAATATTTTGAAAGTATTACCTAATTGTTTTGTCGGCCTAGCACAAAACTAATGAGCATATTAGAGCATGAGTAATTGGATAGCAAAAAATGGCTGGAATATTGTAAACAATTATAGTAAAAATTTTAAAACAGTCTACCTAGCACTACCTAAAACTACAGGTGTTTTCGAAGTTCAAAACAAAATGGAAGAACCTAATTCTTTAAGCTTTATGTACACATGTAATAACCTGAGACAATATATTAGTTCACTACAATAATAAGTTTCATAACCATAAAATATGTAGCAAATTACAGTTTAAAGTCAACAAACAATCTCGATTTAAAATTTTAAGCCGATTCTCCAAAATGGATAGCTAGATATAACCTGACATTAAAATTCTCTATCTGAAGTAACCTATTAAAACTAAGTGACGCTAAAAGTTCCTGTTATGTATAACCTTTACGTTATACCTTTTTTCTATTGTTTTTTTTAAATTATACGTTGAAATAAAAAAATTATACGTTATTGTACTTTTCATGTTAAGTTGAACTCAGAAAGGTGGTTAACGCGCTGGTTAATGCCCGCACACACAACTATAAAAAGCTAAAGAGATGAATCCGCAGTTTAGAACTTAGTAATATATACAGAATTAAATATTACAGTTAAATATTAAATATTAGGTTTGGTCATAAACAAAATATCGACTAATATTAGTTACATACTTAACGAAATTTTTACTTTTAAGAATGAAAGAGAATTGAGCCAACTATACAAAAATGTGTTATGATGTGTTTGTTATTATTTTGAAAACTTAATTTCAGTTTGTTTGTTTGTCTGTCCTACACACACAAGTTTAAGCTAAAGTTTTGCATAAAGCTTCATTTCTATATAAGAAAACTTTTATAGTAGCCTATAAACTTGATGGGACATATAATAAACAGCTTTATAAACAAACTGAGTAAATCATATTACGTTTTAACGCGTCATATAGCAATGAAGTGATGTATAGACTTTAAATGGAGCATGAAATTCAGTGAAACAAAGGGACAGTGTTGTAGCGTACCTTGTTAATACTGACTAAAAAAAGAACAAAAAACCCTGAAAACTTTCATTTCTCCAGTTTCAATTTTTATATATGAAATACAACTATTGTACAAAAACTTTGAAACATCTTAAATACAGTCTTTACTAAGAATGTAAAAAGTGTTTTAAAAAACGAACAGGCGCTCACAACTTGGAACATTAATGTTTAAAACCCCTTTAATATATATATAGGGAATAAACCAAATATCTTGTTCATAAAATGGTCATACAAACGTTTGTTCCTAAAATAAAAACTCGCTTCATAGATCTCTTCACGATGCATTGTAATGATGGGAATTTTTTTAC
>NW_025789169.1:0-10208 GCF_021130785.1 Homalodisca vitripennis
GGGGCCCAGGCATTTAAGAATCCTTATAGCTTTTTTCTGAAGTCGCAGTAGTCGTTGTAGGTTCTCTTTTTTATTTATTTATTTATTATTAACGGCAAGCAGCCAATTTACATACAATATGCAATAAGATGGCAGTACAGTGTATATAGTGCAGTAAAAAGTACAACTAGTATAAAATAATACAGAGCTAGCAATGGCAGAACACAACACAATATGACAATGATCGATTCCAAGTCCCAATAACTGTCCATCACAACAAGAAAGTTTAGTTATACACTAAAAATCATATAAAAATCAACAATATATTATGAAATAGACCAACGTACAATAGAATTAACAACAATGTATAAAATAGAATAGTATAACAACAACAAGTACACGTAAAATAACAACAACCAAAATAATATAAATACACCAATGATGCAAAAAGTCGAAATTAAATGGGAATGTACTTTGCAGTAGAGCAGAACATAATAAAAAATACAAAATAGCAAAAGCTAAAAAATGAAACGGTCTTCAAAGTTACTGGGGATTTTAAGTGTGTTGAGACAAAACATAAGTGGCCCGCTTTCTGATATGATGTTGGCATTCATATCAGGGAAAAAAATCGCACTCTGATGCAAACTACGATTCCCCAGGCGAAACAAATCTTGCCAGTGGACTGTTGAAGTCGGTAGTTCGCGGAGTGGTACTTGCGGCTGAAAAGCCCACTAGATCTGGTTTTTTCAGGGATCCTGATACCAAATTTTCAGCGAGAAGATCTGGGCACTGCACCATGGGCGCCAACTAACTTCCAAAACATGAGTACATCTGCTACATTCACGGCGCAAAGACAGAGTTGGAATATTAAGGTCTGCACGTTAATGCTTCCACGGGAACATCAGGATAGTATGTAGCCAATCCTCACACCGACCAGACGGAATGAAGCGTCGCTGGAGGGCCTCAAGTCTAGTCCTGGCTACCAACTGTATAAGGAGGACCAACACAGGACTGGCATACTCCATAGAGTTGTCTTACCAGACGAAACAATAGAGAGAACGGTAGGGCAGAAGGATTATTGATGCTTCTAAGAGAATCGAGATATAAAGGCCCAACATCTTGGTTAGCCTTACTACAAATAATATTCAAATGCTCAGTAAATCCCATGTCACTAGAAAAACACACGCACAAATCCTGTTACGTTCAAAAGGTCTTGGAATTTCGGAATATGGATATAAAGTAAGAGTACCGGCAATCGGTGATTTGATTCTATTGAAAGGTAACAACAAGAGCATTTTGCCGGGGTTCACAGACATATTATTGCTTTTTGCACCATTCCTCCACTGCAAATCAAGCTAACTCCGTTGTAGTTTTAAAGAGTCTTGTGAGGTAGGAAATTTCCATGAAGAGCCTTAAGATCATCCGGCAAAAATGTGCAGGGTGTTGGACATCGACCACCTCCATGAGATCAGTTAACGATAGACATTGAAGAGGGCCAGGGGCCCAACAACGAGCCTGAGGCACTCCTAGAAGATGGCCGAGAATCTGGTAGAGTGTGGAGGAACCAATTTTAACACAAAGATAAACGATCCCGGAAGACTAGACTGGAGAGAGATCCAAGACAATAAGGGCGTCTCGGCATAACTCCGTAGCCCTCAACTTTTGATGCAAGAATAGAGTGGTCAACCTAATCAAACGCCTTTGCCATGTTCAAATGTACTACGGTAATTCCATATTGCTTATTTCTTGCGAAAGGAACCAAGCACATGCTCTTGGAAGAGTAGAAGATTGGTTAGCTGTGGATTTACCACGCATAATAACCATGCTGTGCGGGGTGGATTGGATCTCGATATTGAAGCGGACTAAGCCTATCAACCACAACGGCCTGTCGAAATAATTAGCTTTGCCCAGAATCATTGGAAAGGATGGTAATTGGCCGGTAGTTCCGTACATTGTTAATGTCCTTGGACTTGTGCAAGGGGATGATAAGGGCCATTCTTCAAAGCGCTGGGGAACTATGCCCATTTACCAGTGACTCGTTGAAGAGAGATGTTCAAGGAGGATCAACCGAGGAGGCTTGCTGGCGCAGCGCATGAAATGACAGAAGGAGCGAACGTTGTCAATAGCCCCGCGCCCTCTAGTGATATCTAGATGCTCAAGCTTGAGCAAGACCTCCTCCCTGGCGTTAGTTTTAGGCAGCAATAAGCAGTCCGAAATTGGCGTAACATATGGTTGAGGGAGCAATGCGATTGTGGCAAATAGACAGAATTAAAGTAATGTGGGATAAACAAATTGGCATATGCTTGAGGGAATCCACGTCGGCCTTCATCTCCATCAAGATGTAGGCATGGACGGTTATGTGTCAGGTTGACTTCCTTTGAGGCCTTGACCAGACGTCCCAAAACGCCCGGAGGATTAGTTGAGATATTCGATTCAACATTAGACAAAGTAATGTCTATAGCATTCACAGGGACAGTCCTACAAGTGTCTCATAAGCTTAGAGAAGATCATAGTAATGGGCAAGATTGAGGCTTCTTTTGTAGCGTTTTGTGAGCTACTTTTTTCTTAACTATGAGGACCTTTTTTAGCTCACCAGAAAACCAACTCGGGAAGTGCGATATGCCAAACTTCTTTGTTGGGCTTGCCTTTAGAATGATGTCCTCCAAATGGCACTTCATAAGCCGATATTTTAAACTTGTACATCAACTGAGGATTTATCATATATGAATGTCATATCAGTACTTCGCAGGTCTTCAAAAGCAGATATCCAGATCACACTTCCACCGATTGTCGCCCCATGTAGCAATCAGCAGAAAGAGCAGACGTCCGAAATTGTATAGCTACGAGCTAGAGGTGTGGGGTGATGACTATCTGGTGTAGTCAGAAAAATCGTTAGCCCTGGTGACCTCAACTTCCCGATTCGGAGCAAAAGGACTAAGTCGAGAGATACACCCTGTGGTTGACGAAGTGGTTAATCTGGTTAAAGGGAGTGGAAGAGCTGACATTGTCCTTAATGTGTTCACTTGCTTGTCGCAAGAGGCCTGTAGTTTTAGAACTAAGGTCAAACATGAGGCAGGTTAAAATCACCAACAATTAATTATTTCTTCGGCTTGGTTTGCAAGCTCGACAGCTTCTCCAATAAGAGTCAAACAAAAAAACTCATTATAGGACAATAGAGATGCTGCAGTCAGGGGCCAGTACAGTTACAAGGACAAATACACATTCGATCATTAGACCCAGTATAATAAACGTCTATTGACAATACCATTACGAACTGCTAGTCAAAGCGCCGCCGCCAGGACTGCTTACGGACTGCTTACCACCAATAATTTCAGAGTTCCGGTATATCTGGAGAAAAGGTTTGTTTCACAGCAGTACGAAGAATATCATTAAGAGAAGCGCCTATGTTTGTTTTTCAATTCAATGAGTTTAGAAACGGCGGGGGGGGGGGGGGGGGGGGGGGGGGGGCTGGGGGGGGGGGGGGGGGGGGGGGGGGGGGGGGGGGGGGGGGGGGGGGGGGGGGGGGGGGGGGGGGACCATTAAACATTTTGATAATAGAAAGTTCAGATGGTGCCTGCCGTCTAGGGTTATTCCGTTTTTTGGGACAATCTTGGGAGTGGCGCTAACACAATTTGATGGTCAAGTTGGTTTCAACCTGCATTCATGTCTTTGACTTCAGGGCTGCACGGAGCTGTTCCAGATCGTTTTCTCTCCCTGGAGGTGTGCGGTCATGTGAGATGGAAATACCCTTGCAAGTTAATAGGGACATCATTACTGTTGAATACTTTTAAAACATTATGGACAGCAGCTCATCAACAGAAGGCATGCAGATTACAAGCGGGCGAGTCTTACTCTTGAAGTTTCTTGCCTTAATCTAAAAAGGCGAACTTCTGAGATCCGTAGAATTAGAATTTTAAGTAGACGCAAGAGATCAGTGACCAAGGACCTCACATCGTGCAGTTTCACATCACGTGCAGATGGAAGAGGTGGGCGCCTCGGTTAAGTCTGTGAATGATAACATTTCTGGAGCGTCGATTGCGGTCCATTACACTCTGAAATAAGATCTTCATATAGTTGATCTCCAGCATGTGCATTGTCCTTAATTGATTGAATCTCGGATTCCACTTGAAGCTAAACGAGGTTCGAGTTCTTTTATTTTAGAAGAACATATTTTGTAGGTCCTGCTTTATCAAGTTGAGCCCATCAGAAGTTGCGTCTTTAGTCACCAGAGATGGACAGGCTTAGATAAGGATCTCATCTATATTTAGAATATATTGGATTCAATAGTGACTCTTTTGCAGTCTGTCCCTATTGCATTCCCATTTAATATTGTTATCAGCTGCATATGCGTTGGTAATCAACCTTGGACATTCTTAAGCATTCTCTAATGGAACCAACTGAGCGCAGTCCGCATCACAGCCGGACACCCTCATCCGATATCCAGAACCAGGCTTTTAACACAAATTGGACACGCAGTAGACATGATTATATATAGTCGGTAGAGCAAATTAATTATGGGGCAGTAAGAAATATTTGTGAAACAGAAACTAAATAGGAATCAACTCGGCTATTAATAACCAGCAGACTACTCAATCCACCGGAGCTGAATATGCTGAGCAAGATCCAACATGGAGATGACTGATATACCACACACATGCCAGGCAACAAGCAAAATAAGATCGTCAAGCTTCATGCTCAACAATTGGAAAACGTACTGGCCTGCTGCATTATGGTGGCAAGCCAGGTTTTAAATATGAAGCTAAACTACAGTTTTATCCGTCTATGGACTCTACAGAGCGTGAAATTGAAAGTGAGCTTGAGCAGTTTACACTGTTGAGATCTTTTAATTGTAAAATAAGGACCACATGTAAGTAAATTAAACTATGCTAGTTGAACTCACTCAAGTCTAAATGCAGAGTAATAGCCTGGATCAGAACAATTGAACAACTACAACCAGGTAAAAACACATTCAATAAATAGCACTAGTAACGTCGGTTCGATTCAAACAGCCATCCAAATGACCAAAGGAGACCTCTTGAGTTGTTCCTCCCCAGGCGGCTATCCCGTATCGAATTTGATGTTTTCAAATATTGCAAAAGTAAAGTTAGTCTTTGCTGTTGGGAGGGGGTGTTATCTGATTGTTTTTATATTCGCTTCAAAGAGTATAAAGACTGGTATTTAATTCTCTTACATAGCTTGTCAATATGTTGTGTCCATGGACATTTTTTTCATCGATTTATCACTCCCAGAAGAATTTTGGGTCACTGTGTGGCTTTACATCAACATCTGGTAGGGCTTGGTACCTGGTTTCGCTTTTCTACCAAATGCAAGCTGGTTAGTAGAGTTTTCTGGAAGAGAGAAGGGTTGTAATTCATCTGTATACAAGAGGCGTTATGAACAGAGGACTGTCCAAATATTGAGACATGTCGTTTGTAAAAAGGATAAACGAATACAGGGGCCAAGGACAGATCCTTGTGGTACACCTCTATTTATAGGGAGTGGTTTTGATCTTACAGTATGGATCTGCTCCTCTTTCCCATGTGTTCTAAACTTCGACCAGTTGGCTGAGTTGTTCACCAGGTCGAGCTCTTGAGCCAGGTTAAGGGCAAGTTACCTCTAATGCCCAGATTTTCAAGTTTAGTTTTAAAATGGATGAGAGTGGCTAAGGCAATCAAACGCCTTACTGAAATCGAGCATAATGCCTGTTGTAACTAGCTTTTCCTGCTTTCATCCATATGGTCAATTATAAACTCTGTTAGCTCAATGATCTGCAGTAATTAAGTAGATCGCCCTTTTTAAAGAAACCATGTTGACCTTGCTGGTTAGTAGCTTATGTTGTTCCACAGTACCTCCATCAGTCTTTTTAGCACAAAACCCGTTCAATCACTTTCATGAAAAAAGTTGAAAGTAGTCGAGACTAGGCCTGAAGTTATCTTGCTTGCGTTGGAACTTCCATTTATTAACTTAGGGTACACTGGCCTAATTTTAAGGCTGATGGAAATACCCTGATGTTAAGGACATATTGGTTATAAATAGCCAGAGGTGGGTGCAAGATATATTACTGCATTGATTTAATAGCTTGGATGATATGCCATCTACTCCTGCTGATGTTTTGGGTTTGAAGCTCTTGGATTATGCTTTGAATTTCTTCTGTATTTGTGTCCAGCAGGTGTGTGGAGGTGGCAGCTTTTACAGGAGGGTGCTTGGAAACTGTATTTTTATTATTGCCCATGCTGTCTATTAATGTCAAGTGTATTGTCCGCTATGTTGATAAAGAATTTTATTGAAAATGTTCTGCCAATTATGTTTGGTTGCTTGTTTCTTTTACCATTAATTTCTTAGTTTCAGTTCCGGTTTCATTCTGAATTATCATCAACTTCTTTGGTAATATTATTATCTGCCATATTAGCTTTAGGTTTGTTTTTCTGATTTTTATTTACTTTGCCATTCTTGAATCCCACCTAAGATACAGGCATAGTTTTTTCTTTTTTTTCCCCCTTGAGGGCGGCCTACTGCCATGCACTTAAGGCCTCAAGGGCTTTCTGCGCACCCCGGAAAACACACCATGAGGCCCACCAGTCTACAACATTCAGCAGTTCAAACAAATCGCGCGAAAACAACCTAACAAGTCCTCCTGGGAAAATTCACACACCCCTGTCCAAATTACCAAAGATAGCATACCGCTCTCTTGCTATTGCAGGGGCAATCAAAGAGCAGGTGCTCAGCATAGTCTCCTCCTGCTCATTACACCTTCCACAGAGCTGATCCTCCTGAAGGATGCCAACTCTGTGACAGATGCTTTCCCTCAGGTGACCCGCCCCGTAAATGAGACCAATGACCATTAGACAGACATTGATCTGTTTAATGAGAGACGGTCTCCAAAAAAGCTACCATTTGGAGGAAGGTGACTGTATTACCCATTCTACTCACTCTCAAACCCGGGATGCAACCTCCACCTTCTCCCATGCTTCGCTTGGCGAATCCATTTCGAGACAACACCTAGAGGAATTTCACACCTTGGAAAACACCGCAGAACGGTTGAGGGCCCGTCATAAAATTGTCGCTGAGCCTTGGTTGGCCAGGGGCATCAGCATCTTTCATTCCCAAGATATCCCTCATAAAACGACTAGACCAGGAACCCAACAAACGGTTACATTGTTGATTCTGGCAAGGGAGGGAAACGGCCTGATAGCAATCCCAAACCAGGTTTAGTAGATTTGATCACGTAAGAATCCGAGCGCCCATCAGCGCTGCCTGACTGTCCGTGAAAATGTCAATCGGTCTTGCCCCTATATCGCAGACGAAGATTTCTCGACGAGCTCATTCCATAATAAGCTGCGACCTCTGACTTGAAAGACTGTCGGATACGGACCCATAGGGAACTTTTTCACGCATCTGTTCACCACTTCTTAAAAACAGGATGTGAGCATGATCAGAGAGGGAAGGCTCGTTCTAGACACATGCCAGTCATGCATCTAACCCAGCCATACCGTCCGACATCATTGGGTCACATCTAACCACCTCCCTTCCTTGTTCTCGTGCCGAAACGCTTGGGCACATTTCCCACATTTTGCAATCATTAGACTACGGGACATTATGTATCTCCTAGAGAGTAACTTACCTCTGTTATTAGTGTTGGTGCTACCCCACGCATCGTTGTGCGAGTTGGCGTCGCATCCCACCACCAGTTCGTTCCACTCCTCCCAACATGGTCCACCAAGGCAGCCAGGTTACTGGAGAGCGTGGGACTCCGCATCATCATACGGTAGATATGATAATGCAACCAAGCAGGGCTCGATCCAGTCCCAGCCACCATCAGAGCCTAACTGTGGCGAGCATCCCTGCAAAACAAAATTCAGAACAGGAATGTCTGTCACCACTTGTTGCGTACAACAATACATGCCCTGGCATTTTTAACCTGGGGGCACTTAACAATTTTCACCCCTCCTGTCATTGAAAGCCCTGATATTTTTCCCTTGCTGATCCAGGTTCCTGTTATCAGAGCCCACATGAAAATCTTCCGACAGGAAGCCGTTTGCAGAATACAGCCTGAGGCAGCTTTATTGTGCTGCAGGTTGAATCTGAAGGACCCTTGATACCCCATGATCAGCCAGCCCCACCCCGTGCCCTCAGCTGGACCTTGCTCCACACCAATGAAACACCCTCCAGCCCCTCCCCTTAAGAGTGGCTGAAGGACTTGTTTCATCTACCAAGATTACAAGTGTTCCTGGAATCTCCCGTGTTGGACATCCTCCAACAACTCCTCCAGTACGACACAGAGGATCCCAGCATTCTGTTTCTTTTATAGCCCCGAGAATGGTTGCAGAGTCCATTCTCGGCCATCGGCGACCATCAACCCTTAGGAAGAACCTTCGCTAGATCTTATGAGGTCTTTATAGTCCCACACAGATCAATCCCTATTCCCCCAGGGCCACCGATCCCCCAAGCCCCGGGAGACCAGACCCGCAGGCCAATCTCTGGTCTCGTCACTGCCGCACAGCATGACCGATGATGCCCCCTTTCCGGGAAGCCACCGCTCTTAAACTGACCCCTCAGGCACACAACCTCTGCTGAGAGTACCTCGTCGAGAATGCGACCCCCGCAGCTCCATAGCCTCCTCCTCAGAGAGGCGCCTCTTAGGAAAGTTCGCCAGTGACCAAGACAAGCTTATGTCCCGTCAGAACCTCCCTGAACTGTTTCTCCCAATTCCTCCTCCGTTGAGGGATCTGGTGCTCCTCGCACGCTATGCTTGCCCTCAGGATAGTAGTGCGGTCGGGCGGCCTCTTCGGCAGGGGTTTTTCCGCTGAAGAACCGCCCCGAGCGCCCTCTCTTCCCACTAGGAGTAGAGACCGCACCTGCAGTTGCCTCCGGTGTTGCCTCCCTCTGCTTCTGATATCTTCCTTCTTTCGTTGGCCGACATTTTGCCCGGTATTTGCCTCCTTCTATTGAACTGTCCGGAAGGGCAGGGTTGACCATCGGCCTTCTTCTGCTCCATCGCCCAACGCTTGACGCACCAGGGGGTTTAAAGGGGAGAAGCTTAAGGTTGATAGTCTCATTACACATGCTCCAGTGTCTGTGTCCATGGACCTCTAACCTTTTCGCTTGACTTCATCGAGGTACTACATCGGTCGTCGATGGTTGGTTACGCGCTAGAGGAACAGGGACAGAATACATCCAAGCCTGGGTTGCCGGATGCAAAAGCTGCCCGTTGCAGTTTTTTCCGAGATCTCTAAATCTGTTGGTATCATTTTTGTTAGAAAATCCTAAAGGTCCCACGAGTACCGATGAGATAAACGGTCCACCCAGCCAGGGAGCCCCGCATATGACCAGGTAAGGCTATTTACGCTTGGGGGGGGCACCCAACCCCCAAGGGCTCCGTTTTACAACGTAACAACCCCTGCGCCAACGCATCCCTTACGGAACGGGTCGCCTCACACCGTGGGAATTGGGGTTGCCCTCAGTCAAAAAAAAGTTTTTGTGTGGGTGCGATTTCCAGGGCGTACCCGGATGGGGCCACCAAGTACTTGCGCGGCGCCGAGGGCCGTCACCGCGCAGAGGTGCACAATCGACGGCACTACCCTCAGATCCTGGGGTTTTTGTTTTGAAAGCAGGGCCACCTCAAGCAGGACGCTAAGTAAGAGTTTATCCCGGAGCTCCCCCCCAAAACCCCATTGGTTAGATGGTTTGGATTTCGTATCCCCTTCGGTCTTGCAGCGACACCTTGGCGGTTGACCGCCCATGGAGAGGTACTTTCCCAGTTCCATTGGGGTGATCACCCGAACTAAGGTCAGCCCGTCTCCTAGACCCCACGGCATATTTAACTATGGGAGAAACCAACTGCAACCTTGAAAGAGTCCTCATTCAAAACACAAAAAAGGTTATAAGGTGCCTTGCAGTGCTTCGAGGCAAACGAGAAAGTTGCCCAAAACAGCACTTGTCGTGAATGTGTGGTTGTGATTCCTGACTTAAGGCGTGCCCACAACGGCTGTTATGGTATGATTTTGTTTATTTTTAACCTAGTTTTTCAATTATGTGTTAGGTTAGTTATACCTGAAGAAGAGATCAAGATTGCAGATCTCGAAAACGTAGTGTGTTACTGGATTTAATTTTTTTCACTGGGGAAAGGAAATATCCAACCCCCGCTGCTAGCAAACCGGTCTCACCCCGTCACCCCCAGAGCTTTGTAAGGACTGAATGAGTTGATACCCATTCAATCCTTCTGAAGGTCA
>NW_025789170.1:0-8907 GCF_021130785.1 Homalodisca vitripennis
ACAAACCAGATAAAGTCTTTTTATACAGTTTCGTCAAAATGGTTCCAGATTAAGTTTGCATTGAGCTTTTGAGATATAATATTCAAAATGTCTTCAGAAACTATGAGAGGTTACGTCCATATATGGGGCCGATGCCTTGAGATATTCACCATCTAGATGATCTAAACTTCTCTTTACCTTTCTCGGTTGAAAACTACTCATGGCTATAAAAGTTCTACCGAACAAACACTTCTCGAGTCATATTTTCCGTTCCAATAAACCCAGACAGATCATTCCTCCTGCATTCTGTTTACTTTATCGCCTCATAAAGTATATTTAAATAAGAAATGGAATAGTACTTTTGAAGTTATATGAGGTTTATTTGTGAAGATATGAAAACACAATTCGTCTTCACTGTATTTTTGGACTTATTAGAGAAAGTTATGATATGAAATAAATACAATTTCAAGCCGCCACTTTTATTTACTTTGGGACATCAAAATAAATAAAATTACTTAAAACTATGTATTTATTATGCTCCCTTTGATTATAAAGTTTATTTATATATGTGTGCCCTTTTTTGTTACTAGAGAGGCTAAAAAAATAATTTCTGACTTTCTACACATCTGTCTGCACGATATCTTCAGAACGAACTGATCTACGGTCTTACAATTTTACATGAAGCATCTATTCTGTACCTCAGAACCATAGTTTCGTAATGTCCAAAAATATCGTTTTTCTGATATCAGGCTGATCTTTTGTTGAAATTATGTGCTCTATAGAGCTATTCTATCGTATGTCTACTAAAAAATATATTTACGGATTTAGCTAGTGCTATACAATAGTAAGTCACAACATCTGTTTGGAGCCATACTATCGTAAAATTAGTTACGATATTTTGGTTCTAAATAAGTAAGCTCCAATTGAGTGTAACGCATGTCCAGAGCCGGACTTACGTTAGTCTGGCTCATGTACTGTATATAGTAAGCTAGTAACTAAAATCCAGTTTTTCAATCAGCTGATTTGTAGCTTAATGTGTTTTATTGTTGCTTTTGCTCTCGAAGTTGGTGTTTTGAGGTTAGAAGAAAAGATATTCGAGGTTATTGTGGTTAAAGATTGCATACAGTGTCTTTCATATGAATAAAAAGCTAGAGTTTAATGGTTATTTACAATGACGGATGGACCATACAGTAATGTTTCAAAGTAGAGGAAAACTTATGCTTTCATTGGCACAACATCTGAACACATTTGTAAGTCTTGATCATGGCTATGTTGTTACTTGAGAAGATGTAACAACTTGCCCAGGGTCTCCATTAATAGAGATTCCTAACATTCAGGTGAACAAGCCAACCCAGGAACAGCCAGCCCTGCGGCTTTTCTAACTGATTTACAGGTTAGTTCTAATTTTTTATTTTGTAGGTCAGAGGTTATAGGTACCTTTCGCTAACCATATTAAATTCATTGTAATCGTTGTTACAAAGCTATGTAACATTTTAAGCTATGTTAATGAAATAAATTACAGATCTGACAAAAATATGAATATTTTGAAAATTACAAGCTTTAGAAATAAAATTTAATAAAACCAGTTTGATATGGCCTAATAACATAAAGGTAAGTATTGTAATAGTTTTTTTCAGTATTTTGTAGGATTTTAAATATCATTGTTTTAAATTTACAGACAGTGCATCCGGATTTGATTCAAGAATCATTCCCTGGAGCTTTATAGCCTACTAGGACAAATTATCACCAACCATGGAATATCTTATTCAAGATCCAGAAGATGTTGTTGATCCATCAGTGAACGGTTATGGTAAGTGTTTTCTTGCCTACGTTATAGGCATATGTTGTTGTGTTACAATATTATAACCTGAATTTTCACTTAAGGTTATTGTCATTTCGTACAAACTGGGCTTTAACAATATTGTTTTAAGCACCATATTAAGGCAGCAAAAAGGCTGCAGTTCCATATTCGCCCCGTGAAACAAATAATGTACTACCGATATTCATATCGATAGTAAATTTCGTTTGTTAATATATCGATCTTAGGAAGAAATCAAAATGAAATTATGAATTAGCGGTTTATGTATGAAAATGTCGTTCTTTATTGGTCAAGAAAAATAATGTTGATTTTTTTAAGAACCAAATTAAATTTCATAAACAATTAAAATGTAACGTTTTGTAATGACAGTACTGAGAAGCAAAAATGTGGTTTGGTTTTCGTATTATCTGAGAAGTGTGTTTGTAATGTTTTTCGGCAAAAAATAAATAGTTACGTAAATATCTCCTTGGAAATGATGGCCTTGTTCCACGTGTAAGGCAATCCACATCACCAAGGCTTGAGTGATCCCAAGAGTCCACAAGTTATATGCATCTAGAGGCACATATTTTCAATAGTAATAAGTTTGAAATTTTATAATATATTGTAAATGTGTTGTAAAAATGATGTTCATTTCGTAATTAATTATTATGTGAAACTGTTGTTTAAAAAAAATTTGGGTAAAGTTTTACATAAATAATGTACTTACTCATTTATCTCGAACGAAAGATTGATATTTGATATTAAATCGATTGTTTCGCCGGGCGTATATGGGAAGTTGCAGCCACAAAAAATTTAAGACGTAACGTAATGAAAAATATGGTATCATGGCCTGTCCGTAACATGTTTGTTTATAAATTGAGTTTATACCTACAAGGGTACTTACCTTAATTATATTTTCTTATTTTATTGGGTAGGCTACTAAGTAACCTTTTTCTTTGCAGAACCAGATATCCGGGACATCATATTCCTGCTGAAAAATTGTACAAGAGGGAATGTTCATCAAACAGCAGTTTATTTTCTGACAATGGATCTGGAGTGATCCCACTTATGTACCCCAGGAGAGTTCAGAAAGTGAAATATCTTTTAGTGATGTCATTGAGATATCACAACCCTACAACAGTTGGTACAAATACCGCTACCTACAGCCGTAATCAATTCAATATAATCTTGTTACCTACAGTGATTCTGATTCAAATGATTGACATGATAGATATTCCTGAAACGGGTCAAAGAGAGAGTCAGAAACCCAGTAAACTGGAAAAAAACATTAGGAAAAGAAAAGTACTTTCTGGTGAGCAGTACGTAAATTCAAAGGGAAAGGTTGCAGTAGGAAGGGCCATTCAAACATCCATGTCGGATAATTGGTCGATTAAAATGTAACACAAGATTTACAAATGAAGAAAGACTCAATATCCATTCCGAGTTTTGGAAATATAACAGAACCTGGGACTTAAAAAGGCTGTTTGTTTGGCATCTTGCATCAATCAAAACCTGTAAATAGGCAGCTCGGCAAAGAGACGGAACGAGTGCAGAATAAAAGTGTGAGCAATGCATTAAATTTTAAAAAGAACAGTGTTGAAGAAGTTAGTGTGTTAAATACCTTTTTTTTTAAATACTCTTTCAATTTCGGATATGTTTACAAGAAGTGTTTTGAGAATGACAGGTGACATTGGGTTCTTCTAGCAGGAGACATTAGAGGACACCACACACCGATTAATTAAAATCACCTGTTGAAGCAATAGAAGTGATCAAAAATCATATTAAGAATATATCCTGCATATGTTAGCCATTACAGTAGGGAGAGGTCACAGCGGAAATACTTGGGCAATCATTTAAATTATTACAAAACTGTACGGACATGTATGTCTGAAGACTGCAATAAAGATGGGCCATGAAACCAGAAAAGAAATGGTTATTTTCTAAAGTGTTCAATGAAACAATTTAATTATTCTTTTTCTGTGCCTGATAAAACGATACTTGTGATTGTGTGACAAAATTGACTGTAACCTAAAAAATGAACAGTGTCAGGGAAAAAAATACAAGAACTCAAACAACAAAAGGAGGATTCTTTAGAAGAAGCTTCTCGAAGATATACTTTAAAAAGAGAGGGGACAAACTCATTGCCAAGGAAAGTGAAGACACTAAAGTCATTACAGCAGACTTACAAAAGTGCTTACCAACACCAGCATTAACAAATTGTCAAAGTTTTTACTTAAGTAAAGTTATGGACATTAAAAATATTCAATATATGACACAACGAAAAATAAAACTCATTGTATGATTTGGGATGAGGATGCTAGAGGGAAGAGGGGGGAGTGAAATGGCTTCTTGCTTTTTTGCTTGGGGAAGTCAAGAATTAACTGCTCCAAACAAAAGAACCTTACAAGTATGGACAGGATAATTGCAGTGGGCAGAACAGAAACCTGAATATGATCTTCATGTACATGCGCTTATGGAAAAGCTCACCCATCTTGAAGTAATAAATACATAAATTTCTTCTTGCAGGCCATACCAACACATGGGAGGTTGATGGTAAGCATAGTATAATTGAGAGGGCAAAAGAAAAAGTTCAAAGAAAAACACTATCTTTACAACCAATGACTGGATGAATTTCATTGCGACATGTGATTCAAAAAATCCATTTCAGGGACTAAAAGAATGGCTTTTAGAAAATTTTCTTAATTTCTTACATCTCAAAGAGAAAAATGGTCCACTTATATCCAGAAAAAAAAAACAGAATGCAGAACCATTTTTGATATCTGAAGTAGTATGGCTTGCAATTGCGAAGAGAAATATAAAGGTGTTGTTTACTATAAAAACTAGTTTCAGTTGAAGATACTTTCAAACAACTTTATTTGAAGAGAAACAAACGAATAGGTTTATTAATGCCTAAGATTATACCTCATCTAAGAAGAACATGAAAGAGGAAATAAGCAATGAAAAGTATAGGGACATCCAAACTCTCATGCAGTGGGCTCCTGAAGAGTATAGGCAGTATTTTGAAAGCATTTCCCACATGGTGATGATGTTGGTGACTTCACTGAAGAAGATTCAATTGAACGTGATTAATGCAGTGTACACATTGGACATCAAAAAAGTTTTTTTTATCGACTGAAGTGTATCGACCAAAAAGTGAATTATTCTTTTTATATAAATAAAATTTGTGCTTAGCTTTACCATAACTTAACCTAATGTTGCTCTTTTTTATCTAGGACATTAAAACTATTAATAATGTTAATCTTAGTAATATATATAAACTAAATAAATTTAAATTATTATTATATTCTTCATTTTTTTACTATCCCTACAGTTAGTTTTACCATTATGGCCAAGGGAGTCTAAGTCCATATTAAGTCACCTTTGTTAAAGACCACAACATCGTAAGTCCAATTATTAATAAAACTAATTTTGTTAAAGAAAAAAATCTTTGACAATTTAAAAAATTTGGTTATGGATTTGTAAATCTTTACTGCTAAAATAGTTTATAATAGTGTATATTAACCTTGCCCTTAATGGTAACTAGAGTCGGATTGTGTATTGGGGCTCTTTCTGTAAAGTTGACCAGTTGTGACTTACGATACTATGGTTCTGAGGTACAGTATTGACTTGCTATAAGGGCAGGATCGCTCGACGATGCTTGACTCGGTAATCTTCCTGTAACCGTCGTACCCACTACACTGTATCGTTGTACACTCTAGTGTAGTATCTAGTGTAGTTGTACAGAAAAAGGTAATGGCCCTGTAGTTCCACTTCCTTTGGTCCGATTGGTCCTAACAACGGACTTGACATTGTTTGACTCGGTAATCTTGCAATAACCTTCGTACCGGCTACACTGTATCGTTGGACACTCTAGTGCTGTCCGCCAATCTGCGCTCCTCGCTGCAGCAGCACTTCAGGGCCATCCTTTCCGCGAAACCCGACCAGGGAAGGGTGGCCAGGGTCACCACCACCTGCGCCACTGCCAACCACATGTTGCACGAGGGACGCTACACACGTTTTGCGGACTGGCGGTTTGTTCACCGGGCCAGGTTGAATGTCCTCCCTCTCAAACGGCTGCCGACGCTGGGGAGTCAACGATCGGCGTTGTAGGCGGTGTGGTCAACACGACGAGACCACCGCCCACGTGCTCTGCCACTGCACCTCCAGCCTCGCTACTGGCATCACGCGAAGACACAACGCCGTCCAAGATCTCCTCGTCGCTGCCATCAGACCTGCGGAGGGAGTTGAGGTCCGCGTGAACCAGCGGGTGCCCCTACAAGCGCTGCTCCAAGGCCGAGACGATTTCCCGGAGGAGATGGTGCGCTGCCGTCCGGATGTGGTGATGATCGACGCCCACAACAAGATCGTCAAGATCGTCGACATCGCCGTTCCGTACGAGGACGGCTGGCGGGCCATCGAAGCTGCGCGGGAGAGGAAGCTGGACACCTATGGACCACTCGCCCGGATGCTGACGGCCGGAGGATACAAGACTTCCGTGGATGCCTTCGTCGTCGGCTCCCTGGGTGCGTGGGACAGCGCCAACTGGGGGACCCTGGCACGCCTCGGGGTCCACCGTAGATACGGCATATCCCTCTCCCGTCGCTGCGTCTCCGAGGCCATTCGCTGGAGCCGGGACATATATGTCACTCATGTGTCCGGCGTCCAGCAGTGGCAAGACTGATCTTCCATGTGTTTTTTATTTATTTATTGCATGTTATTTATTATTGACTATTTTAACTATCGCATGTTATTTAGTATATATTGACTATTTTAATTATTGTTACTGTTATTGCATGTTATTTAGTATTTTAGTAATTTATTGACACTTGATTGGCACTCTCTCCTACCTCCTAAGACTCGACAATGTTATTATTATTTAGATTAAGATATTTGGATATTGTATTAACCATATTAGAAATTAGACACTAGTTATGTAACATGAAAATAAAGGCAAAAAATAGAAGCCCCAAATATCTAGTGTAGTTGTATAGGAAAAGGTAATGGCCCTGTAGTTCCGCTCCCTTTGGTCTGATTGGTCCTAACAACGGACTTGACATTGTTTGACTCGGTAATCTTGCAATAACCTTCGTACCGGCTACACTGTATCGTTGGACACCGTAGTGTAGTATCTAGTGTAGTTTTATAGGAAAAGGTAATGGCCCTGTAGTTCCACTTCCTTTGGTCCGATTGGTCCTAACAACGGACTTGACATCATTTGACTCGGTAATCTTGCAATAACCGTCGTACCCGCTACATTGTATCGTTGGACACTCTAGTGTGGTATCTAGTGTAGTTGTATAGGAAAAGGGAATGGCCCTGTAGTTCCGCTCCCTTTGGTCTGATTGGTCCTAACAATGGACTTGACTTGCCATTCACTCATGAAACGTCCTTACCAAATTTCCTGCAGATGCGTTGACAATTTTGGCCATATCATACATGCATATCTGTATACATTCATAGAGAACTGCTGATATTTACACATGTAATAGGTAGATAAGATATCTACCTAAAAGAACGCGTAGCTCGGCCAAGCAGAACGCATAGAACGAGAAGTATAATAAAGTACGAGGAGATGAATTAGCGAAACGTTCAAGCTCTATACACACATCTAGCTCAGGAAATTTTAGGGCTATTTATGGTAAGAACTTCCTTTGTAAAGCATTGCAGCTACGTGTTTATAACCCCTACTTCAGACTATAGTGGGATATTTTGGCTTCGGACCAATGTGCTGTACAGCAATGTTCTGTCAGATAAGAATCTGTTACATGTAACTGTATGGTATTTACAACATGAATTTGAATAAACCACCCTTAACGCAAAACATATTTACATTTGAAGTTATCTCGTCTATTTCTCAACAGTAAAGTGGAAAAAGCAGGAAACCGCCCCAAGCCTCGACTTCAGTCGATAATGTCTGCTGAAGAGAATCTTTCTTCCTTAGATAAGGAACAACATCTCACAGATAAGGCTATAGTCCCGATGTCAGTCAGTAAACAATTTAATCTCTACTACCTTGGCATATCTTGTGCTTTAACTGAGAATCCACATAGTTTTTCAAGGAAATAGAAGATATCGGTTATTCCTGTGGCATGTTTTAAGGTATGTTTTAATATCTTTTAAAACCGTTTGGATTATTTGTAAAAGCGATTAATCATAAAAACTATATAATGTGATACAAAATATCCCACTTCTCAGAAGATTAAAATATGCACTCGATTTCCTCACCCAACTCAAGAATGTTGAGATTCTATTGTATACAAAATTAACAGTACTACTTTCGATCCCAACGTCCTATTTTTAGGACGTCGCGTGAAATTGCGTATGATCCAACGTCCTATTTTTAGGACGTTCGGAAAAAATATTTTTTCGAATATAATAAATTGCAGTATAACTACAATTATGATATCAGAGTACTCGTAATGAACCCGGGCCCCCATTGTTACAGTAACTATCGATACTTTTTATTAACTTCAATAACATTGTTCAAGAAGAACAAGGTGGAGGGGACACTGATCAATTATCCATGTATTTTGAAAAAATTCCTGATAAAAAGCAAAAAAATTTCTGTGTGTGTAGTGCAGCCAGTACCAGTGGGGTGGTAAAAGGAAAAAGTCAAGTTACACTTCCAGGAAATGTAAGAAAGGCCTACACACAAAATGCTTCCCCCTCCATAAGTGTTAATGTATACACACCACAAAAATTTTTTTATAAGAAATAAGTCTTATAAAACATGATATCAAATTCAAAATCAAATTAGACTTTATTTGGTGTTACAGTTTAATAATTTTAACTGTAGTGTAATAACTTTATGTTTTAGTACTTTTTAAACCTGTTTTTTTTTTTTGCATTGTTCTGCCAACGGAACCAAAAAGTGTGTGCTTACATCTTATTTTATTTTGATATTATCTCAGCTATTTATAAATATATTTCAATGAAAACTTGGGTTCTACTTCATTTAAATGTGTACCAATAGAAAAACGTATTGTTTTTGACCTAGGAATTTTTTGAGGCTACTCCTTACCATTGGAAATGCAAAATTTAGGAAGTAACAAATTTTTTTACAAAAACTTTTTGTGCATGATTAAAAGGTTTTGTTTAATGCATGCAATAGAGTGTACTTTGGGAAGTAA
>NW_025789171.1:0-9077 GCF_021130785.1 Homalodisca vitripennis
GTTATGTTCATTAATAGGCCTAGGGCTAGTTTACCAAACAGTGGATGTCTTAATAGATTTGAGGCCCCCTTTAAGAGTCAATTCTTATTTTTTTATTTATGCTGACATAAATATTTTATTCCACTTTTAATCCACCAAGAGACACTTTCATCTCATAATTGTCTCTTAAAGCGTTTATGACATGAAAGCCTAATATAACTACAATGACAACGACACTAAACCTCAACTTTTTAGCGTATATTTCGTTTCCAAGTTTCTGGGCGATTAGGCCTTTTCCTGGCTTTTCTGGTGACACCGGGATATTACTTCTTCTCGATCCATCATCACTTCACTTAACTAATGCTATTTTAACACTAAATTATCTTAAAACAACTAATCAAGGCATATATATAAATAAACATTCAGATACTCAATGAAAGAAAAGCAGACTGCCTATCTGACAAAGAGCACTCCTCACGTGTTTAGATTTAATGGGGTTATCAACCGAGGCGGAGAGAAAGAGTGGGGACAGAGCCGAGCAGAGCCGAGCAGTACCCGATAAAATCCCGAAAATTCCTGACAAACCCTGTACATCGCGGCTAATAGCGACCTCAGTTCGGAACGGTTCTGATTTCCTATTATCTTACCAATTAATGAGTCGTTTTATATCCGAATTAATGAGTCGTTTAATATCCGTACAAATCTGCAAAACATAGATTTATATCATCGAATTAATTATATTAATATAGAACTTTCTTTATAACTCCAAAGACACTTTACAACGAACATATCTGCAAAAACACTAGTAAAAATTATATCGAATTAATTATATTAATATTGAACTTTTCCTTTATAACTCCAAAAAGTTACCCTTATTTATAAAGTCCATGGTAAATCTTAACATATAACAACCAGTTTTTCAGCAGTAAAATGTTGGCAATACAAAACCCATAAATAACAAGATTTACGAACTATCTAACTAAAAACAATGGCCGACCATGGTCCGTTTTTGATGAGTTGACAGTAGTCACGTGACAAACAGGAAAGTTTCCGATTGGCCGAGAGGGTGCACGTGACCTATAGGACGGCTTCGATTGACCGCCTGAGACGTAAACCAACAAACCTACATGGACAAGGAAAGGAAGAATTAGTGAAGTTATTGAAATGGCGTGCGAATGGTTTTTGTCACACCGCTAAAAAGACCCTAGCTTGCGGTTCAAAACTCATATCACGCGATGCTTGACCGCTGCGCAGCGCTTTGCGCTGCTTGCTCTTTTTAGAAAACAAAATTAACTCGAGCTTGCAAAGTCCATAGCCCAGATCACGCCATGACTGCTTACACAAACAAAACTCAGACAGAACTAAACGCAGGTTTCATTACAGGCAAAAGGTAACCGGCGCGCGTTTATGACCTGATAAGATAATACGAGTTTATACTAGAAGTAGTACCTGGACTACTGCCCTACCGAAATAATAACACCAAAAAAAACAAATAAATACATTGTCAGTCAGGTTTTTTTTCAAATTTTTATTTTTTCAAAAATTTTTTTGGGGGGGGAAGGTAAACGGCTTACGGCGATAATCGGGACTAGTTTTTTCGGTTGAAATTACGTGGCCGCTGGTCTTAAAGATTTACCAAAGTCATTTTAGATAATGTAAACACTGAAAAATGGATGCCTAATCATCATGGAATACTGAAGGATTTAAAAATGAGACTGGGATTTTGAATTACCTATTATTTATGGAAGAAAATAGTATAAAAGGCTGATTACTATAAACAGATTAACAAATTTAGAAGTAAGTTAAAAAGAAATACGAGTAAAAGATAAACTCTAAAACAATTGTGGTTAGAAAAAATGGTCACTAATCACATTTTAGGTTATGTTTTATGTTTATACTGATGGATCCAAAAACTGGACACGGAGCTCCTCACCACGGGCTTAATCTGTAGTTGGCAGGAGGGGCCCCTCCATCCCCACGTCTTTCTCTCCGCCCTCGGTTTGATCACCCCCCATTTAAATCTAACACGAGTGGAGGAGCTCGTCATCTGTACAGGCCAAGGATCGTAAGGTCACGTGGACTACTCAACGGGCGGGCGCTTCCCATTGGTGCCCAATCTGGTATGTTTGTAGACTGCTTTTGGCATCTCAGACCACTGAAAAGTGTGATTTGGGAGTTTGTTAGCTTTGCTTCTAGGGCTACTTTTCAACAATTAATAAAAAACACACGTTTTCTATGTTGTTTTTAGTGCTGCTAAAGAGTTTTATCATATTTGAAGTTAAATGCCTTGAATAGTATAGAATACAATCCATCCAAAAACCTTTCGTTTCGGAAAAAAAAGTGGAGATTGTAGCTTTTGCTTTTTAGGGCCCCACCAATTTTAGAACATACGTGGCATTTATTTTTTATATGTTAGTAAAGAAGATTGTTTAAGGGCTTCTTCCAAAGTTTGTTTACAATTTGGAGCAACATTAACTTTGCACAAGACAGCCTTTTGTTTTTTTCCCATTTTCTAAATCCCCATTTAGGGTAAAAACATTGTGTACGGAATATTAATTACTGGACAGTGAAATTTCAGATATCTTTAAAAAGATTTTGTGGTTTTTTTTTTGCATAGTGTATGTTTAATGGTATCGTTCAATTACTCATTGAGAAGAACGTTCTATTGCGGGGCACGATAAGCATTTGTTCCACTCGTAAATGCAATCCTTGCCCACGCAATAGGTCACTTTCGAGAACTATTAATGAAACCCAGTATACTAATTTTTTTCTCCATTCCTCCACTTTATTTATAGATTGGTTATGTTGCATAAAACAATGATTTCTAGCCCTCTTTTTGTGATTCATTAGATGCAATAAAAGAAATGTTCATTATGTTTACACAAACCACGGCTCCAATACATATTACATTACTTTTTCATGTGGCCCACCTGCCCAGAAATCTTCTTTGTGGGTGCCCAGAACTCCCGGGGATTCGGGGGTTTGGGAAAACCTGAAAAATAATCCAGTAGGTGAGGTCCGGGGCCCTCATCCTAAAAATTTTTCAGTATTAGGGTCCTTAACATCTGTTATTCTTTATAATACTTTCTGAACTAATAAAATGACGAAAAGAAATCAATTTCAGATTTGTATGAAGTTTTAAAGTACAAAGTCTCTACTCGACCAATCACCAGAAGTTTAATATAGGAATAGTTAAGAATAGATCATAATATTGAACAAAATAGTTAAGTTCAAATGAGCAAATTAAGACCAAAGAGAGCTTAATCTTGATGTCTACTCCTCGAATCGAAAATCCAAGATATCCAAGTTTGAAAGTTGATCACATAACTAACTAATTCTAAGAAATGTACAATAACAGAGAATTATATAACAATTTAGTTTGTATTAATTTCTGTGGTTACGACAAATAAAACTGATTACCAACAATACCTAACTTTTCAGTTTTTTGTATAACAACGAAATAATAACCGGTTTCTTTGAAAAACTTTTCAACCAAACCTGCAACCTGGAAAATTCATATACCTTCGAAAACTTGGTGATCCGATTATGACAAAATAGTTTATAAAAGGAAGATATACAAAGTGACGGTAATGGAGTATGCTAGTTTTAAGAAACTTCAGAATATCATGAAAATAAGAGAGTTAAAATGCCATGTTGAACATTGATCACGTTATGGAGCTCTTAGATCATGTAATGAGTCGTGTAGTTTTGTAAAAGCTTTATTTTATTAAAAAACTTTGCCCGGGGACAGTAGCCTCGTAGTGACGATTGACAACAAACTAACAACAGTACAGAAGTGCTCAGAGCTCGGCAACTCCACTCACTATTTGTGACAACTTGATCCCCGACCGGATTATTGTACACAATACTACCGGATCATTTGTAACAGGTTTCTGTTACAGGTACTTAACTGTTAAAACGATAATATAACACTTTACAACGTTTGTCACCATTCCTGAAATAAAAAGCACTCGGACTCGGCTCATTGAGCAGTAACAGTAACTGGAACATGTAACTCCACTATTTTAGGAGTACTCTGTAACGTATGATAATAAATCAGTGGCGAGGACATTTTCCTCGGTAACAGGTAAAATCCATAAAGAATAGTAAAAACCTTAACGTAACTTTCGTAGTTGCTGCGTGACGGTGAAATTCACATTTTTTAAGCCGTGCAGTATCAAAATCGGCTATTTTCACCTTGTAATGATTTTTTCAGGAGAAAACAAAGAAACTACTACAAATAATTACTAATAGATAGTACTCCAAATAACATTAGTTAAAAAAATCAAAATCAGGTAAGATACCTATTTGAGAAACTAGTTTTGTCTTGAATTTTATTTCGTAAACTAATAATTAGAAGCGTTAAAACATGGAGTTAGTCAATTTTGAATTCTAACAATGGGAGATAGTGTTGATTTTAAAATGCCAACTTGTCTGTAACCTTTTTGGCGATAACACCTTACTTTTTTATGATAACGGTGTTATTTATTTAACAACGTGTTTTTATGTGCCTTGAAAAATGTTGATTAAAGTTTAGGGCTAGAAAGTTTAAATGCAATTTAGAGCAAACTGTTTAGGTGTACTCAGCTCTGTTTTTGCAAAAAGTTTAATAATATCGTGTACATAGTCTATCGGTGAGGAACAGGTTTAAACCTAGCGCCTAAACATATCTCATTCTGCTTGGCAACTGTATTTTTCCTCTTGTCCAGTTTACCGAATTGATTTTTCCTGGCGTTACTTTGGGACAACAGCATCAACATTATTTTACTTAATAGAACAAAGATTTAAGAATTTTAAATTGAGAAAACTAAGCTGTCTCATTACGCATTTATGGGCAAATTCCTTCAATGAAAGCAGGTTATGTTTTGAACAAAGAGCAAACTGGTCACGTGATTATTTCCGTGCACCTCCCATTGGTTGATCAACCCAGTGTTTACGAATAAAGCTGGAGACTGATACTAATAGGAATATTAAAACTTAATTTAAAAACGATTTTAGTTGATTTTGAAACGAACAAACTTCTAAATATGGTTGTGAATCAGGTTGAATTATTTTTCTGAGTTTTCAACCTCTATTTACTCAAAAAGTGGAGAATAACTAGGAACGTTAACAACACGCCCTTATGTTTTGGTTTTTTATTGAACATAATTTGAAGTATTATATGTGCATGTGCTATGTATTTCATAACAATTAAAATAGTATTTATATATTTGATTATAAATGATTTCAAAGTTCCAACAAAAATTTAGTTTTAGCCAAAAAAAGACTATTACGCGATCGATTATTATGAAATCAAATGTTCCTGGGGAGGTTAGATCATGTTTCGTTCCCGCCCAATCACAGTCGTCCCCCCTCACAGTTGGTGCGCCACTGTTCCTTTTTATAACACACTAATATCCATTATATTACAAATATAAACACTTTATTCTAATATATTAAAACAACGTTTCAAAAATTAGAGTAATAAAAGAGATATTATGATTATTTGTAATCTTTTCCCTAGACAGTCCCGTGTTCGCTGGTCTATAAGTATTAAACGGACCCAACTACATAGGTGATAACACATATAACTAATCACATAGTAAAGTTATGCACGGTTGAACCGTTTATATCAAATCGCTACGCCGTTTTTTGTACCTAAAATTAATATCAGGAAATATATTCCTTAAAAAAATGAAAAATATTCCATTGTTGGTGTGTGTGTGTGTGTGTGTGTGTGTGTGTGTGTGTGTGTGGTGTGGTGTGTGTGTGTGTCGTGTGTGTGGTGTGTGTTGTGTGTGTGTGTGTGTGTGTGAGGTGTGTGTGTGTGTGTGTGTGTGTGTGTGGTGTGTGTGTGTGTGTGTGTGTGTGTGTGTGTGTGTTGTGTGTGTGTGTGTGTGTGTGTGTGTGTGTGTAGTGTGTTGTGTGTGTGTGTGTGTGTGTGTGTGTGTGAGTGTTGTGTGTGTGTTGTGTGTGTGTGTGTGTGTGTGTGTGTGTGTGTGTGTGTGTGTGTGTGTGTGTGTGTGTGTGGTGTGTGTGTGGTGTGTGTGTGTGTGTGTGTGTGTGTGTGTGTGTTGTGTGTGTTGTGTGTGTGTGTGTGTGTGTGTGTTGTGTGAAAAGTAAAATTCTGCAACAATGTAAAGTGGACTGAAACTAAGGTAAATGAAACATTCTAACAACATTTTTATCAACTTCACTATTCACCCCTGTGGAAACAAGGGGGGGGGTCAGTATCGTGTCAAGCGAATGAGCGTCCAATCTTATTGCTGCCCTTATTTCAAACTTAATTTAGAAAACATTAGCCTTGCTGCTAGACGTTCCTAATTCGAGAATTATATACTTTTGTGTAACCAATCATTAAAGTTCCAAATTAATAGAAATTCACTAATTATTGAAGGTGAAAACTTCTTTAGGCGCGTTGAGCGTTTTGGTAGAGGCTAAAAAATCCTCGGTTCGCGTCACCGACATTGCTAATGATTACTAGTATACTTGGCCGCGGACTACTAACCTGCTTGAAAAAGTCAGTCCTCGCTCATCAGATTACAATAAGACCAATATATAGGACATCGGGTGCACGCAGGTGAATCCCACTGCGGAGCGGCTAATAAAAACAATATGGCGGCGCGGGCGTGAAGTCCCCCCCTACTGAGGAGCGGTCCGCCTTGCACCCGCCCTCTTCACTTCGCCCTTGTCGAGCTTACTGTAGTGACGTGCTATAGCCTACACTCCGCTTACTGACCATTTTTTACTTCTTATAAAGGCCAATAGCTAAGAAATATTTTAAGTTGAGACTACACCATTTTTCAAAGAAATTCCAATGAATCAATAGACAAAACCAAACTTAAAAATTATCTCTTGAAAACAGTAACGTTCATGGGGCAATAGTTGGTTCATTGAAATTTTAAACTGTTCAAGTTTTTCAATTGTAATTGGAGTTTATGTCTTTTGTTTTGTTTGTCCCATCATGGTTGGAAATGGTCACCTAAAAACAAAACTAATTCTATATTTTCTTTCTTTTTAGCGCAATTTTAATTGAAAAAAGGTCAATAAACTAACATTTAAATATATATGACTTAAAACTTTCTCCTCTTCTCAACTGAGTATTAATAGATTAAGCTACAATTACTTGTAAACGTACAACATTCAAGTAATTTTCCATACTTTATTATAATTAATCTATAAATCTAACTTATTGGCTTACTAATTGTATAGTATTATGTTTACAGTCTTAAACAAATATTTTATTAAAGCCCCTTTATACACTTTGTTATAATATGTAAACATAAACTTTAGATATTGTGTTTTAGGATATTTTGAGCTGAAGGATTATAAGGTTTAAAGTATGTTTGTCCCTCATTCTAATAATTTACCCGCATATACAAACTTTGCTCATATTTCATAGTATATAGGCAAACAATAAAATAATAGTAAATAAACTCTTAGTTTATAATTGTCTAGAGTATTGATCTCGGATTTGATTCCTTCCATTAATTACATAACATGTTGATTTTATTTTAAGTAATTACAGAGTAAACAAGTACAGAAAACAGCGTGTTCTACTCATTTTTTATAATATGCTAATAATGTACGATACGAGGAAAACATATGGCCCGGCACGGACCACACGGAGCATTGAGTTCCAAGCGGTCGCGGCACACGTAAACTAACGTCTCACAACAGAAACATTAACTTTCTGGCCAACACCATAAGAGCTAATTAAAAAAGAAAAGATGTTCCGAAAACTTCAACTATTCAACAACAATTTCCACCGTTTTTAAACTTGCCTGTCCAAAAAAAACCGCAAAAGTAGCAGCCGACTAACTTTTTTTATGTCAAGTTTTAAAATGTAAACATTAATTCTCGACTTTATTTAATTATTTAAAATTGCAAAAAACTAAAGTTTTTGAACATTTGAATGATACCACATGGCATCCATAGCTTATTGACTTCACTCATACAAAGTTTCAAAGTATTTTCCTTTATTCTAAATAGGGTAGATCACGAGTTGATTGAAACGGGAGAACTGAATTTTTACACTAAAACGGAGAGGGGGGGGCTAGTTTTGAGTTCTCTATCCCACGACAACATGGGCGGACCTGGCATTCACCTGCCCCAATGTTGGCAAGGAAGCATAGCCCATCTATTAGGTCTTAATTGTAATCTATGGTCCTCGCTGTGTTTAAACTGTCCCGGCGGAGTATGAAAACAGAACCGCGAAAATCAGTGACCTTTAACGGCTTCCTCTCGCGATTTAAAAGTAAAGCCAATGTCGTACAATTCTGTAAGAATGTCGTCAAATTAAAGCTCTTAATATTGGCAATCTATTGGTTACATTTTTAAATATTAAAAAAATTTCGAAAATAAATTTGATTATTGTTTACATTTTACATAGCGTTTACAATGACAAGAAAAAAGTAGTAAGCGAGGATTTTTTTTATTTTTTGGTCAGACAAAATTGGTCAGCGAGAAAGTTGTGTGAAAATAGATGAATATTTTTTTTGTAATTTATTCATTTTTTTTATTGGAAGTTTAGTTTAGCCTTTAGTAGCGTATGAGAAGTGATGAGTGAACGTTTCTGCCGGAGACTGTAGTTGGCGCATTGGCTCACTGATTACCGTATTAACTTCAATAAATTAGTTTATTGTGCAATAAAAATACCTTTACGAAAGAACCAAGTTAATTTAACTAATTTATTAGTCCTTAAAAATATTGTAGGTTTTTAATTTGTTATTGCAATTTATATACTTTATCCGTAGTTAGACAGATAAATGAATAATGAAAACAACGAATATATTTTTAAACATGTTTATTATTTGTACGAATATTTGTATTTTAAATTTAGCATTATTCATCTTTAATTATGTTTATAATATTTAACCTCTTCATCATGAAATGAGTATTATTACGGTATAACTACAGATTTTATCTAACTAGCGTGGTAAAATAGATTTCTAGTTATTTGATAATATTTTTTCGTGCATTTTAAAATTGGAAAATTAAAAAAAATGTTATAATAATTTTAGATTTTATGAAATATGTTCATTTATTGTTTTTATTAAGAATATTTGTTAAGATAATTGTATATTAATTATTTTTTCACCACTTTGTATTTATATTTT
>NW_025789172.1:0-9119 GCF_021130785.1 Homalodisca vitripennis
CCCCGTAATGAGACCAATGACCTTGGAAGACATTGATCTGTTAGTCACCTGAGGAAATTATTAGATTGCAGATCTTGAAACGTTGTGTTGTTGATTTAATTGTATCACTGAACAATGGCAAATGTCCTGAGAAAGGAGTTATTGTGTAGTGAGTTACAATAAGTATTCACGCAAGGAAATTATAAAGCAGTGTTAATGTTATACTAGTATAATTAGTATTTTTGGTATTATTTTATTTTTTATTGTTTACTGAGATATTATAACTAAGCTTGTATTATGTACGTTTACTTCAGAGAATTAAGAGAGTTTGATGTAAAAATCTCCTTGCTAAAAAAAGAAAACTAGATTGTCTGAGTGAGCGCATATTTAGTGGGACTGCTTTGCAGGATAATTCCAACGGTTACTTATTGTCTATGTAGTTGGATAGTTCATCATTAATTGATAGATATTGAGTTAGTGAATACTTAATGAGTTGTAGTTTTGCCAGCATGGCAAAAAAGGAATTGAAAATTCAAAACATAAAACCAAACAAAGTCCAGTTGGAAATCTCCTTTTAAATCCGAGTCCAGACGAATGAAACCCAAGAAACATCTTCGCTTCAATTTAAAACCAGGAAGTTGTATAGATTCTAATTGACTCATCCACTTCAGATGCTTGTAAGAAAGTGATGATGATCGATGATGAAGAAGATGAGATCTACTACTATTGCAACCCCAAACCAGAAGAAGAGGTTAGTTTTACTGTAGTATAGAAATTGTTGTAATAGTATAATTTCTGTGCTGCAGGTGCTTTGGCATTCCAAGCACATGAGCAAGCCAACAACTTGTGAATATGTTTGTTGTGTTTCGAGAAGATGTATTTTATTAACTTTGTCATGATAATTATATTAGTGTTATATTACCCTTTATATTATTTATACAGTAATTTGCAGATCAGGGAAGTTGTACCAAAATACTGTATAAGTTACAGGAGTTATGCAAAATATACAAATATGAATAGGTATACCAAAAACAATAATCCCATACTGTCTTTTGGAATGTCAAAAAAATCAAGTTTTTTATTTTTAAAAGCCTTAAATTGCAGAAATATTTAATGGTTTTGTAAAACATAATTCAATGATTCCCAGTTTGGCTTTTCTAATAGTTGTCAAAAAATAATGGAAAGATAACCCTTTTTTATTCAATTGGAGATTATAATTTTAAGGGTGTGTCTTATTGAAGTAAATAAAGGTTGAAAAATATTTATTTCAAATAATCTGTTAAAACAAGCAAAATCTTCATTCATTGTTGTTAGTTGTTTATATTGCTTGAAATGTTTTTGCTTATAGAATTCTTCCTAGTAGTAAAACTAATTTATCAAGGAGATTTTAAAGACAATTTTTCTCATTTTTAAGGAAAAAAGAAAACAAAAAATGGAGTTGCCAGAGGCTGTGGACGTGTGTGGAAGAGGAGATTGAGAGGCAAATGAGCTCTAAGGCAGAGAAAAAACCAACCTGTCAGTGATGAATGTCAGGAATTTAAGGAGGGTAAGATAGTCCTGTTTATTTATAAATTATATTTACATGTCTTGATGTATAACGCAAAATATTTGTTTATTAAGTAAGTAAAATACTGGAAATGTTTTCTGATTAACCCATTGCGGATCGTATTGTTTTGGCGCTACGGGCACCAGCGTAACAACGAATTATATTTACCGGCAGCGGCCGACTCGAACAGCAATGGTAGCGCCACATGCGTAATCACTCTCGCTTTTGTATACTAGAAAATTCAGCACTGTGAAGGTATTTCGTTCAGATGGAACAATGGGCCTACTGGGGTAATGCCAGTTATGTTGCAGAACGATAACACGCGAGTGCAAGGTTCCCGGTCGGTGGGCAGGGATGATGTCTGAATCTTAGTCTAAATAAAAGCGGCTCGGCGATAGCGATTACAACATCTGGGCCATTGTCTAGACTAACACACCCGCTAACATGTACGTCTTGCAATCGCAATTGAGTTGTGTCCACTTAAACCTTCTAAAAGTAATTATAATAACAACTGAGGTAAAAACACCCAATCAGACAGCGCTAAAAAAGCAGAGACTAAACTCATATGATATGATTTTTTTTCAACTTCTCGGACATTACAACCTGCGATCTGTTGGATATTTATAAAAACTTTTGAAAAACTCTAAATATAGGACCGTTGTTTAAACACTCCCTTAGTTGACCAAGTGAAGACAGATCGCCGCCGATCTATCAGACCACTAATTAGACACTATTTGGCGGGAAACTTAAAAGCAGATCAATTTTGCGACCTGAAGGCTCGTCATCGAGCGGACATTAGGCCCTGGCTGTGCTGCGTAGATGAGCCCCAGCTCGTCAGTGATCCGCAATGGGTTAATGTTATGTACCATAACCTTACGCACAATCCACAAATCCTCTACAGTGTTTAGGTAATAACAATGGATTTTATGTTACAGGTCTGTGATCACGCAACAAGTATGTAGTAGGACATGGGCTTTAGTGCGACAGGACTGTGGAGGAAGGAAGAGTCACTGAGATGCCATTCGAGCCTAAGCATGACGAGGGCCACAGACCAAGTAAGTTCTACGAATTCTGGTATATTATTATTATTACATAGAAAAAGTTCCTATTTTCAATAACGGACAATAGGCAAAATTTGAATGGTGATAAATATGTTTTGGGAAATTGGTGTTTGAAAACTAAAGTATTTGTGTCCTCTGAGGGTTGGGGGGGGAAAAATTTTTTTGGGACCCTAAGGCCTTTCAGAGGTCTGTCAGAACAGTGGCACTACCTATGAAAATCCTTCCCTGGGGGATGTCCGGAACACTGTGGAGTTGGTGGGTATAGAAAATCCACCAAGATCAGGAGGGAGTAGGTCTGGGTAAAATGTTGAAATATTAGGTCCTAAAATTGTTTATTTTATAGTACACTCACTGAATCTAATTAA
The DNA here is from genome assembly GCF_021130785.1 of Homalodisca vitripennis. NCBI lineage: Eukaryota > Metazoa > Arthropoda > Insecta > Hemiptera > Cicadellidae > Homalodisca > Homalodisca vitripennis. The sequence goes on from NW_025789172.1 coordinate 2,952, forward strand.
AAGGAGGGCAAAGATCAGATCATGGTGTATAAACTTTACAGTAAACATCACAGTACCATCAATCGACCATGAGAAAAACTACAATCTTCCTGTATACAAATACAGTTTTATATTATAGTGTAATTTAACCTAAAACACCAATTTAAGTCATAACACATTTAACAAACAATAGTCTTCATTTTAAGTCACAAATCATCAAGAAACACAACTTAAATTCTTGATGTCTACTTCCCAGGTCGGAAAAGATAGAGATATTCCAAGTTTTAAGGTTGACCACAAACTAACTATAATAGAGCAACAATAATCGGGATTATAAATGGTAGTTTGTTTATTTTCTGGGTTTTTAACTATGATAAAACTGTTTAACTAACTTCCATTTTTTGTGTTCCGATTAAGGCCAAATGCTTTCACAAGTATTCTGTAATTGAGTATGTAAATGTTTAGAGCAATATAAAAATACAGTTGTTATTAACACTTCCATCTTAACTTTTATTCTTGGCCAGGTAAGTATGATGGTTACCCCTGGGTCCTTGAATAGGTGCGGCACAAAAATTTCAGCCTTACGGAATGTTATGGAGCTTTTTAGTCATTATCTTGGAACAGCGTTGAATTTTATAAAACACCACATAATCTAAAAGTTTTAATTACAGATTAAGTTTGAAGTAGGCTATGTTAATATTTTCATAGTTGTCAACTGTTATTCGATCTTTTACGCACAATAATTGTCAGGGTCGGTGCTGCCTTTATAGTGACAAACGAACTAACATTAGCCTACAGAACTTCTCAGAGGAAACACTCAGCGTACGTTACTCACTACTGTGACAACTGGATCAAGTCGGGACTACTTCTAACAGATACGTTGGACCGGATACTCGTCTATCCGTTCGGTTATAGATGAAGTTACATGATAGAAGTTACTGTTATAGGTACTATGATACATTATACGTTTTACAAATTTTTTTAGCAGTAACTGGAAAACATTATTCCATTTTAAGGAGTACTCCTAACGTTCGATTTTCTAAATCAATATGATGTGTAATTTTGTAACTCAGTTACTGAACAGTACAGAGCACAGGTTAGAATCCATAAGAAATAGTAAGAACTGTTGTCACATAGTTGCTGTGTGATTGGTGAAATTCTAAATATGTAGGTCGTGTTGAACCAAAGCATGTGTAGTGCATATATTTCGTGAATTAATATAGTAATAAAGTTTGTATTTGATTATGGTTCATTTCAAAGTTCCAACATAAATGTTATTTATAGTCAAAAATAGACAATCAATTATTTTGAATAAAATGCTCCTTGGGAGGGCACAGATCCCGTTCGATCCTCCTCCGTTGTTGTGGGGGGGGGGGGGGGGGGGGGGGGGTCCTTGTGTCAAGAACAAACCTCCAACTAATAATGTTGAAGATTGATTAGTATTCAAAATGTTTCTACTTGTATACAGTCTGCTCCCTGCCAACTGGAAGACTAAGGACATACATTTCTGTAGAAGTTGTTTCCAAAAATGTAATCCCTGTATTGTTTCAAAATGCTTTCACTTATTAGTTGATATTTATCAGTTGTTCCAGGACATAAAAATCTTGTAATGGACCAATTGTTGATATGAAAATCACAATGAGTATTGGCTTGATTTTGGATGTACTTCCTTAACACTTAGAGTGCTAATCCCGTAATTTTACGGAACGGGCCAAAACTCTCCGGAAGAAATGGCTAATCCCGTAGTTTTACGTGGTTTGTCATTTCAATTGGTTATTAATATTACGATTGGATCCGTATTTAAACGGGTTTTGCCTTTGTCTACAGATGTTATTTTGGGTTTTTTAGTAACACAATCTCACCGCTAGAATGCGTTCAGATGTATTGAATCAGCTGGATGACAAAAGCAACTTCCGTCGCTTTGTTTACGGTGCTCGCTGACGTGACGTTCGTTGTTAGCCGGGCAGTCGATGTTCGCGATGGCTTCTCGCAAGCTTGAAACGACGTCTGCGATTCAGTGATATATTGGCAAGAAGATAGTTTAAAATAGGTGTTTGTCAGTTATTTTTGATGATTCTGACACTCGATCCTCGATTTTCACGGAAGAAGACGAGGATCACATATTTCAGGTGGATAAGAATAAAAGGTCTATTGTATTCACATAAACATCGGTCTAAAAGTTATGGTTTTATGTTATTGTTTTTCGTGAATCAAAACTATAATTTGTATTATAATAAATTAAATACTTTATTCAACTTAATATTTCTATTTCAATATGAATAAAAATGAAAATATATATCATATTTTACCAGAGTAATATTATTAGATTACAAGATGCTGGAAAACAGTACTGGACAGCGAAAAAAGTTGATTGGCCCGACGGCTGAATACAAGTTAGGCCTAGTGGGTTTTCAAAGTTACATGAAAGTAATCTTGGGGGTGGGGCAGAAACAGGACAAAGTTCCAGAAATTTGATGTGTTTTCGTGGGGAATACTGGACTATACTGAATTATCCAGAATTAGCATAAGGACACGCACTATTCTTGAGTCTTTTTACATATTTTACTAGACAATAAACTCTACTCCCATCATATAAAGGAGCAAATCTAAACCTGTATACAGCTCAACAGAACTTGAGGAAACCTAAGATCCTATACAAGATTAATGTTAAGTCCCACAAGTAGGATGAATTCTTGGAAAACTGTAACACTTGGGGATGTTGAAAAAATTTTTTTTGGGGCCATTATTTTCCCACATTGAGTATCAACCAAAAAGCCCTAAGATAATCTGATCATTGGTGCTCAAGCCGAGCCCTGTAGTGTCTATGTAACTTTTGCCCTAATCATTTATGAGTATGAGTAGAGATAGGGTTTTGGCTTTCTCTTGGCCAATTTCCACCTAAATGACAACACGGGCTTTTTATTGAAAATGGGGCTTACCAAGGCCATGATCCTTTACATAAAGTCCGTTCCCTTGTTGGAAAATAACTATTACAGGATTCGTGTGTCCAAAAAGGCTTACCTCCCAGAGCGGAAAATGTTACCATTGACGAAATAAAAAAGGGATGTGTAAATTCCGTGGGAAAGGCTGCATTATTCAAGCAATGTTATTATGGCCCCAGAAGAACCCAGCAAGTATGCGGCATTAAATTGTTTATGGTATCAGAATCATAGCTGCTGGTTACATACAATTTGGGAATTTTGAATTGGTACTCTGGCCATAGTAGATACCTAATTATACAACTGGTTGGACAATCATAATGGGTGACTTGACAGGTTATGCGGAACGTACTTTGTATAACAGACAGATTCTACACTAGCCCTGCTTTAGCTACTGATTCTTGAAAAGTAAAAAAAACAGGGCATTGGTGGTGGAGAGAACAGATGACAAAAACAGGGAAAAGAAATACCTCCAGCTGTAAAAAGAGACTAAGCTGAAAAAAGGGGGATGGGGAGCAGATTTTTTAGGAGAAAAGGCGAATGTTTCATGTCGTAACGCTGGAAGGATAAGGAGGGGATGTTATTTATGGTTTTCTTTCTAGGCACACTGCTGAAAATGGTGACTTATTCTGATAAGCTATAATAAGCGGAAAAGGGACCAAGCCGGCCTGTGGTTGTGAGCTACAACAAAAACAAGTTTGGAGTTGACCTCGCTTGGACCAGCGTATGTCCTCACGGTTTGCATTTGATCATAGAGGTCTGTGAAGTGGTGGAAGAATATTATCATTCCACATGTTTCTTATTTTGTGTTTTGGTCCAATGCTTGGTATTTTGTACAATAAAAACAAACAAACAAGAAGGATATCTACAACTGATTGTTTATCAAAGGGCTTTGTGCCAGAAGACTCAGCAACAAGCGTGAGAATGGAAAATCCGACGGTGCACGCCCGAACAGTAATGGCAGCAGTGGAACTCAGCCTCAGGCCAGACTTTCCACGGGTAAACAATTCTTTCTGGTAAAAAAAATATTCCAGTGCCAACCAGGGAATACCCAAAAATGCAAAAGGATGTGCAAGAGGTTTAGCTCAGAAAAAGGGTTCCAGAGGATGTTGGCGGAAAGGCCCAAAAGGGAAAGACACTAGTTATTGGTGTTGTGAGTGGTAAAAATCCCACTCTGTGCAAAAATCATATGAGTTTTAAAGGGATGTACCCACACAAAATAAAAAAAACTACTAAAGCCATAAAATATATGACTTGTATTATTCAACAAGTACAGTTTATATTTGCTGAATGGGTCCATTGTAAATAATTTGCTATATATGCTTAGTTTAGTTTTCTTAGATAAAAAAAATGGTCTCAAAAGAAATAAATTTTTTTTTCCAAAAAAAATCATATGTTTTTCAAAAAAAGCATTTTTTATGTGTAGTTTTGTTTTTAAACACAAAAACTATTAATCTCACGTTTAAAATATAAGAAGAAAGTCAAGCTGAATTAAGGAAATGTAAGTATTTTTCTTTGTACCTTAAATACTTTTTTTGTAATAAATTTTTTTGAAAACCACCAAAAACGCCCAGCATTCTATAGAGTTACATGTTATTTAGTAGGGCCAGCACAGCTCAAAGGTGATTAAAAAACTTGTTGATAGGTCAAACATGGCCATCATCATCAACCTCCTCCTAAAACTACTTCAAAAATGACCTTGTATACCTGAACACTTACAAAAAAATTTCCGTTTCGGTCATACAAGATTAAAAAAAAATTAATCGCCCGATCTTTGTTGCTACCAAAAAGCTGTATTTTGACTTTTACAACAAGTCAGGTGTCTCAAAACGACCTGCCACTGAAATGCCACTGTCCTTAATCTCTGAATTGGACCTTAATCTCTCAAAAAAAAACAATAAAGGTGACACCAACCAATCCAATTAATATTAATTGTTCCGTTGGAAACCTAGAGAAATTTTAAAATGTGGAATCTGTCCTGTAGAGAGCTACTGCAGCATGAACTCTGCAGTACCGCCCGCCAGTGGTGGGATTCCTCACCCCTGATCAAAGCTCGCTCGAGTTCCCAGAAATCAATCCCGAGATCAAGCTTCGCTCATCGACAAGGAAAACCTCTCCGGAGGATCTCAATCAGATGAAGAGTATAACCCTGAAAATGAAGGAGGAGGGAACAGGTGTGTGAGTCAATATAGACATGGTATCCAAATTGTTCTTGAAAACTCATGAAACATTTAGTTAAATTTGAAAGTACAAACTTTTGTTTACATTGTTTATTGTTTTTTTTATTTATTTATTTTTTTTATTTTTTCGATTAAAACAAGCATATTTTAATTTTAAATGTTTAAAGAAAATAAGTAGCTTTTGGGCAGAAGTAAAAAACATTTCTGCTGCTATAGAATGTAAAAGAAGGAAGTTATAAGAGCTTAGTTTAGAAAAAGATAATTACAGGCTCAGTCAGTAGAGTTTTAGATTGTTTAATTAAACATGTTTGCCTATGGCAGGACATGCTTGCCGGTGAAGATATAACATTGGGAATACTTAGTGAAGTTTTTTTTTATAGGGGTGCAGTGAAGGTGTTAAAGGAGTTTTATTTGCTAGTTATATGAACACCAAATAATTATATAGCATTTTTTTAACCATGAACTTTTTAACAATATTGTTAGACAAAAGTATTTTTGTGTAATTTTTAATATTATATTTTATAAATATCTTTTATGAACTTATAGTTTTGTGTCACTCAAACTAACAAAAATGGAAATCAAGGACATTGTACCTTTGCTCTGTATTAGCTTCCATTCATCGATTATAAGTTGGTTTCATGAGCTAATAATAGATTATATACACTATTTGATAACATTACATTTAGAAAGTGTGGTTTGAAAAATGTTTCTCCAATTATAACTTATTGTACGCATTTTACGTTTCCTTTCAGAGATCGATGAATGGATGACAAGAGGAGGGAGGAACACGTCGTTGTGGTTTAGTGATCTTGGACGTCTCTTCCCCCCACACCTCTGCCCTCCCTCCCTGCCCCTACTCACGTCCCCATCCAAAGGATACTGCTCCTATGGGTATAATGGATGAAAGGCACAGTGTCCTTTTAAGAAGTCCCACAGGTTGAGTTGCAAGCAAGCAAATGAATTTTGACTTAATTGGAAATTTTTAAAACTCATTTTTTTAGTTTTGGGAAGCTTTTTAATTCTTACATATGAAGAAAATTACAAAATAATAATCAATTTAAAGACATATT
>NW_025789173.1:0-34683 GCF_021130785.1 Homalodisca vitripennis
TTTTTTTTATTTTCTTTAAAAAACCAAGGTATATATTGTAAGGATTGGAAAAAATTTTTTTAAACAAAAAACCCCTTTTCTGGAACCCAAATCCCCAACAAAATGTTTCTTTCGGGGAATTCCCCTTTAATTTAAAAATTTTTTCTGGTTACGAAAGGAAGGTAGGAAAAAAATGATTTAAAAATTATATTCGTGTAGGTTTCCTTTCAATTTTACTTGTTTATTTTTTTTTTATAGTATTTTAAAATATTATAAAAAATAAAGTAGGAAAAATTTAAAAACCCCTTTTCCAAAATTTAAAATTAAAACGTAAAAATTTGAGTTTTAAATTTTTAAAAAAAGGGGAAAAAAACCTGAATTGCCCCTCAAACGGGGGGTTTGGGGAAAAAGGGTTGATAAATGTGAATTTTGGGTTTTTGTTTTTTCCCGATCCAGGACTCCCCCACCAAGGGGAAGATAAACTGGAGCAAAAACCCCAATATTCACAGGGTTTTTGTCATGGGTTTTTCCCATTAGGTGCCTTCAAACCCTCCGGCTTTTCCCAATTTCATATTTTTTGATGACGGGCGGGCAACTCCCAATTTGGGCCCCGGGTTTCGGGCTTTTGGCTTTTATAATTGAAAAGATTGTTATGCAAAACTCTGGGAAAAAATTTATTGCTTAATTTTAAATATTAATTTCATGAATTTATTGAGTATTAAATTATATAAATTTAAAAGATCCACGGGCCCCAAAATAAAACTTTCTTTTAATGAACATTCCCCCGGTGCCGTTTGTTTTATAAGAAATATTTTTATGTTTAAACCGGTTATTAAATTTAATTGGGGCCCTTATTTTAAAGGGCCTAAATTTGTACAGTCTTGGTACAGAGTATTTCATTCATTTAATTTTTAAAGTCAATAATTTAATAAAATTTAAAGGGAAATTTGCCTCCGTAAAAACCCTTAAAAATACGAAAAAAGTTTTGAAAGGGCAATGGAGAATTTTGGGTTTTATTTTAATTTTTAAAAAAAATGTAAATTGGAAACGGGGGGGGACCGACAAGAATTTTCAGTTTTGGGAAAACACCCGCCCAAGTGTTTTAAATTTTATTGTTTTTAGGTTTTTAAATTAAAAAATTTATAAACAGGGTATAAACAGCGTTTTTAAAACCCTATCATCGGATTCACTATATTTTTGGGTTTCAGATAGAAAGGAAAAGGAAATATTTTATAAAGACCCCCCCTTGGGTTAATTAATGTTTTTATTTCATAAAAGAAAAAAAACCCAAAAAGTTTTAGTCTGCTTAGAACTATCTTTTAAAAAAATAAATCTTTTAAGTTTCCCAAATTTTGGGGCCCATATAAAATTTTGAAACCCTGTTACTACGTTTGATTTTATATTTGAGTTGTACTCAAAAATTTTAAGGGGCCCAAAAAATGAGTCAAATAAAATATTATTCCCCTTTTTCTGTTTTAAATAAAAATTTAATTTTTAAATCGGGAATTTAATTTAAACCCTTGTCATTATTAAATTTTTTAATAGCAGTAAAATGTAACTGCCTTTTATTTTAAATATTAAGAACCAATTTTTGTTGATAGCCGGGAAAAACCCCCCGAGAAAATGTAGGTTTTGTGCAAAAATTTTGTAATTAGAACCCATTAATGATTTTTTTAAGGGTTTAAACCTGCTTATTAACATTTCCAAATTGTCCCGAATGTGTTTTTATGCATTGGGACGTTGTTTGGTAATTGTAAAATTTTTTTTTTTTTTTCAGTTGTTTTTTATGTTGAAAAGAAATGCCCTTATAAACTCAAAATTTTAGTTGTTTAAACAAAATGAAATTTTTAAAAATTTTAAAATTTATTCGTTAGTTTTTAGCAAAAAAATTTGGTGTTGTAATTAGCAAAAGATTTTAGTATTTATTTTAAAACCCCAATTTTTTGGGTAAAAATATTGTTGAAAAGTACCTTTAGTCACAGAAACCCCATCATTTGATTAATTCTTTTCAGATAAAACTTTGAAGTCGTAACCCTTGGGAAAAAACGGGGTTTTGGGATTAAGGAAAACCCAAATCAACTCAAAAATTGGGGGAAAATTAAACTAGGGGTTTTGGGTTATTAGCTTTCGATAAAAAACTAATTGAAGTCGAAATTTGGGAAAAAAACCGTGTGTTTAAAGGGCCCAAAAAAATAAACCCTCGAAATTGAGGGGAAATTTTAAAACTGCTTTTTAGATGGTAAGATAACCCTTTGGGGAATCCATTGTTTTTTCATTAATTTTTTTCTTTGTTTAATTTGGCGGGGTCCCTCCCTAATTACAATTTTACCCCCTGTTTTTGAATGTAAAAGGAACCGTAAAACATTTCATGTTTTTTATTTCATTTCACCTGTTTGGAAGGGTTTAAAGGGTATAGGAGTTCCCAAAATTCAGAAAACCCTACTTCCCCCCGTTAAAAATTTTTTATTTCTTGTCCCCAAGTTCCCAAAAAAAAAAACCCAAACACCCTTTTAAAAATATTTTAACATTTATAAAAATTTAAATACACAAAATTTTGCTAAAATTTATGTTCCCAGTTTTCCCACTTTTGCTTGAATTTTTTAACAAAAAGGGAACCCCCAAATGAAACCTGCTCGGCCCTTTAAAAAATAATTCCGGGGAAAAAAAAAATAAAGGGAAACCCCCACAATTGTTTTTAGTATTTTTAAATTTAAAGGGAAATTTAAAAATGGCGAAAAATATCAATTAATTTTTGGGCAGGGGATATTTTTATTTTCCCAATGTGTTTTTCCACCTTTAAACCCCGATGTTTTTTTTGTCCCCCCAATTTTCATTTAAAATTGTTGATCTCGTTTTTTACGTTTTTTTAAAAACTAGGGTTTTTTGTATCTCGGGCCTTTTCCCTATCATTTTGTAAAAAGGGAATTTTGAATTGAAACCCCCTGAATTTACGGGTGTTTTTCTTCTGGCAGGCGACAAAGAGCGGAGTTAATTGAGAAAATACAAAAATTGGGGTTTTATGGTGGGGGGGGAAAACCAAAGGTAAAAATTTAAACCACATTTCCCGTATGCAAAAACCCCTCAACTGCTGAAGTGTAGGGGCCGGAAAAAATTTAAAAATAGCTAAAGAAAATTTTAAAATTGTTTTTTTATAAAAATTTTATTTTCCAAACTCTCAAAATAAACAAAAAATATTGTGCCGCTTACCCAAACATAACGAACCATTTAAAGTTTTTAAAACATTTTTAAAAATTTTTTTAAAGAGTTTTTCAACCGCTTTTTTTTTAACAAAAATTAAACAACTTTTGGAAATAAAAAAAATTTTAAAAAAAAAACCTTTTTAAATTTAAATTTCCCACTTATTCTTTTTTTAAGAATTTGGTTATAGTTTTTTTGAAACCAAAAATTTCTAATTTAATCTATTGGCCCCACGGGGAAAATTATCGGGGGCCCATTTTGGGGGAAAGTACTTGGGGGGATATGCCGATTTGGGGGAGTCCCTTCCAGGTGGGGCAGAGGTGGCCCAGGGGCAGCCCAGAGGGTTTTTTTTCCCGGGCATCGTGGAGAACGCGGGAAACCCTTTTTGGTCTGGCTTTAGTCTCCCCTAAAAACTGTGTTTGCTGCAAAAAAACCAAACAGGGTGAGCGGGGTTTTTAAAAGTAAACTTTAATGGGGTTGTGGGGAAAGGGAGTAGGAAATTTAAAATGGATGAGAGAAAAGTTTTCCCAACCCTCAAATGTTACCCCGATTTTATTTTCTTCTTGAGGGATTTTTTATTTAATTATAAGTAAGGCACAGATTCCCAGAATTCATTTTCCACTTTTCCCCCCTCCGTTTTCCCTCTTACCCCATTATCCCCTTTCCCCTTTCCCCTTTCTAATCTTTCCCTTCTTCCTTTTATTCTTTCCCTCATATTTTACCCTTTTCATTAGTAACCCCTTTTTTTTCCCCCAACCCCCTTCTTTTTAACATGTGCGCCCAAATTTGTTGATTTTTGGGAAAACCCGGGGGTGTGTTAAGATCGACTTTTGGTTTTAAAAGATTTGCCCTTTTAATTCACACAAAAGTTTTAAAAGTTTAAACTTCCAAAATTTCCAGAAAACGGGGTTTGTTCATTCTTTATGAGATAAGACATTTAACGAAAGGAAGTTTAGCAAAAGTATAAAGAAATTTTAAATAAGAACTAAGCCCAAAATTAAAAAACAAAATTTGCCCCAATATTCGGGTTGAGTTTTTGGAATTTTTAAAACCGGGGGGTTTTTCACTTATAATTTAAGGGGGGGGGGAAATTTTTTTAGGGTTTTTCCCTTTACTATTTTTCTTAAAGTTAAAAAATGTTTAAAAAATCTAAAAACCCCTTTTCCCAATTCATCTTTCTGTACCCTCTTTTTAAAATGTTCACTTTCTCATTTTCCCAATAGATTTTCTTTGAGTTGTTTTAAAAGATGTCATAAAAGTTTGCTTAAATCCTTTTCCACCCCTCCCCAAAATTAAAAAAAAACCGTTTTTTTATTTTGAATTCTTTAAAAAGGGCCCTCCCCAAAAAAAGTTTGTGACAAATTTCCCTTTAAATAGCCTACAAAAATTTTTAAAAACCCGGGAAACCCGGAGGGTCTTTTTAAACCCTGCGGGGGTTTTCTCTTTTTGGTTTTTTCCGGGCAAGGGGTTTTTTAAAAACGATAGTTTGTTTAGAAAAATTTTAAATTCCCCAAAGTTAAAGAAATTGGTTGAAAATTTAAGGTTGAAAATTTTTCGTTTTAAAATGTCTAATATAGCCAGTTTTTAAATTTTGCCCCATTCCCAGGGGTACCCGGCGTTGTAAGACAAAAAAATCAGTGTTTTACTTTTAGCACCCGTAATCAGGATTAATAAAGGGGACATTTTTTGGTTAACCCTCCCTTAAATACGCTGGGCCCCTACATTACACAGTAGAAAAATTATTGATTTGGGGTTTGTTTCCCCACATGTTTAAATTTCCCAAAAACCGGTAAAAAAAGGGGTCCTTTTTTTTATACCCCCATTGTCTTCCAGTGTTTTTTGGGGTTTAAAATTCAAAAAGGATTTTTCCCAAAAACCTTTCACCCTGTTGCAACTTTTAGAGAGGGCCCAAGCCCCGTGGCGCCCTGTAAAAAATATCGGATAGTAAAAAGGTTTGGTTATTATAAACCTTTCGTCCTGGTCCCTGTTTCCCTGAGTCAGAAAATTTGTGGGGTTATTTTTTCATTGTGCCCCCTTTTTTACCATGGGTTTTGCTTTTATGGCTTAATTTAATGCAAATTTGGTTTTTTAAAACAAAAATAACTTAACAAATAAAAATATATTTTTTTTAAATTGGTTTCACGGGAAAAAATTTAGAAATAATAATACATTTAATTTATTATATGTTTTGGGGTGTTAAAGTTTATTCGGGCGTAATCGGGAAATTATGGATATTGTAAAAGGATAAAAAATTTTTTTTTGGGAAAAAAAATAAAACCCCCATTATGTTTACAAAAATCGGGGACACGTAAATTCCCGGGCCTTTTGCAGAAAATAAAATTATGTTTTAAAAAAAAATGAAGTTTAGAACGGGTTTCCCATGTAGTCAGTTGGGGTGACTGTTCGTGCTCTTGCCCCCTGTGCAGAGTTTATCACTTGGGTTCCCTTTTTCCATTCTGGTTTTAAATCCCATTGTTACCAAGCGTCACTGATTTTTTTTTTTCCCTTTTTTAGTGACAGTAAATTTTCCCGTTTCCCTCAGTTTTAAATTTTTGGGGGAAAGGTTTTAATCGATGATGAAGGGGGGAGGTTTTCCCAACCCTGGGGAATTTGGTGGTGTTAAAACTTTTTTAAAAACCCTTTAAAACGATGGCAAATGTCCGAGACCCAAATATACTTTATAATAAAAGGTAATCAAAAAATTTGGTTTTCCCAAATTTCTGCTACAAACTCGTTGGACCCATTTTTAGCCCCAAAAAAACGGGTTTACCCAATTTTTTGAAATAGGGGGGGGTAATCTTTTTAAAAAATTAAAGTGTTAATTTTTAAACAGAAAAGTTTTCTTGGGGGAATTTTCCCTTGGAAAACCTTAATTTTAAATGATAAGGGTGAAAAGTTTTAAACAGGAGGTTTATTTTTTTCCGTTAGTTTGGAAGGGTTTTAATTTCCCCTTTTTTTTTTGGCAGTTTTATACATTACACTTAAATTTTATCCTTTTTTTTAAGAAGAATAAATGTTTTAATTTTTTTAATTAAAAAGGGTTATTTTCTATGTTTTTTCTTTTTATTATTAGGTAAAGTTAAAAAACAAAATTGAATAAAAATTAAAAACATCTATTTTTCCTATTTTTAAAGAAAGGGGCAAAAATGAAAATTTACATTGTTTTTTTTAATTTTTTGTTAATATTTTCAGCTTTAGTGGGTTTTCCCGGTAAGCATATTCTTTGTTTGGGTGATTTTGGATTTGGCTTTCCCAAAAATTAAATTTAAAATTAATTAGTAGAAAGAAACACAAAAAATGAATCCTTAAAATTACTGAGTCTTTTTTTAAATACTATGATTTTAATACTCTTTTAAACCTCTGATTTAGCAAAATTTGAAAACCCCTCCCTTGATTATCTGATGAAACCCCTTATCAAGTCAGAATCCCCAATGGGGAAAAAATTTAGTTAAAAATTGTTTCAAACCCAATACAAAAAGTATAAGTAAAAATTTAATAAAATGTGAAAAAATTTAATTGATAATTTTTTTATAAAATTTTTTAAAAAGTAAACAAATAGATTTTTTTATAAAAAATGTCGGGAAATCAAAATACTTTTTTACCTTATTTAAAAGTTACCCGTGGAAAGTAAATCCTCGAGGCAGCGGTGGGGAAAGAGTTAGTGGGCGAGTGCCCGGGTTTCCCCACCCACCTTCCCCGGCACGGGGCCCCTTTGTAGGGGCATACTGCGGAATTCTATCGTTTAGGCATTTTTGGTGTTTCATTTAAAAAAACCTTTCCATTTATAAGATTTTATCCATTTTTTTTAAGCACTACTTCTTTAACAACAAATATTTGATCTCTTTTTATGACAAGGGGAAGATTTTAGGGGCGTGCGTCTCGGTCTTTCCCTCTCGCAGCACAGCCTTCCGGGGTACGGCAACTGGGAAATTTCCCCTATTTTTAGGCATTTGGTGTTTCAGTTAAAAACCACCCATATAAGAGTTTACCCCTTTTTTTAACCAAACTATTTTTTAACAACAAATATTTGTTTCTCATGTAGGGAAAAGGGGGAAGGACTTAGTGGAGGCTTTGTTCCGTTCTTTAAACCTCCGCAGAACAGGCCCCGTGTACGGATATGCGGAAAATTCAAAGTTTGGCATTTCGGGAGGGTTTCTTTTAAAAAACCCTTTCACTATAAGCAGTTATTAGTTTTAAAACCCCATACTCCTTTAAAAGGGAATTTTGATTTTATGTATGCCCGGGGGGAAAAAGTTAGTGGGGAGGGGGTCTAACTTTCTCATCATCTTCGCCCCAACAGCCCCCGTGTAGGGGGCATCCTGCGGCATACTATCGTTTAGGCATTTTGGGGGTTTCCCTTTTATAAAAAACCAATATAAGCGGGTTTATTAGTTTTTTTAAGACACTTTTTTAAAAGGGAATTTTTGATTATGTATGCGGGGGGGAAAAGGACTTAGGGAGCGAGGGTTATTTCCATCATTTCGCAGCACAGCCCCCGTGTCCCGGCAAAATGCGGAAAAATTATCGTTTGGGATTTTGGATTTTTCCCGTTATAAAAAATTCCACATAAGCGGGTTTTTTCCATTTTTATAAGACTACTTCTTTAAAAACGAATATTTGTTTCCCAAGTAGGGAAAAGGGGGAAAGGGATTTAAATGGGCGGTGTCTCACTTTTCTTCCCCTCTGAACCCACACCCTTCCGTTTTACGGATTACTGCGGCAATATCAATGTTTAGGCATTTCAGATGATTTTATGTACGGGTTTAAACATTCCCAATTGAAATTGATTCAGCTATGATGAGGGAGGGAGGATGTCTTGTGGGGATAAGCTTTGTCCCCCCAAGCTGGTTTGTGCGGGAGAAACCATAAAACCCGTTAATAGGTATAAAAGGGTTTTAAATTTTTAGGCTTTTTTTACTTTCCCCAGTCCGCCCTTCAAAATTTTTCCCTGTTTACAAAAAATAAAATTTTCTTTAAAATTTCTGGGGTTTCTGAAGTTTTCCTTCAGTCAAAAATTTTAAAAACGGAATTTTTTGGGATACAGTGAAAATTTCATTTTCTTTAGTATTGAGGGTATTTTTAAGAAATTTAACAGTCCAATTATCGTAAGGACGAACTACAAAAAATGCCCCTGTCAACGTCCCGTTTGGGGATCAAACCCAAAGGAAATGTCTAGCTTGGTAAAAACATTACACGCGACTCGGAAATGTAGTTTTAAATTGTTCCCACTAAGTCGGGGAAAACCCATAAAATTTTTCCCTTTTTTAACAAATAAATTTTTTCCCTAAATTTCTGCGATTTGTAGTTAAACTTCAGCCAAAAAAAATTTTTAAAAGGGGAAAACTGATATCAGTGTAAAAAGGTCGTTATTTTTGTGTTTTTGAGGGTACTTTGAGCCTTAAACAGCCCAAAATTACTGAAATGACGATACTACTTTAAATGCCCCCTGTAAAACCGTCAAAATTTGGATCTTCACCAGGAATGTATTTTGGGGTATAAACTTTTCCCGCAGCCTTGGATTTTGGTTATTGTTCCCACTAATTTTCCAACCACCCCAAAGTTTTATGTTTTCCACAAAAAAAAATTCTTCTTTAAATTTTTCTGCGATTCTGTAGATTACTTCACCCAAAAAAATGTTTAAAAGGGAAAATGATATCAGGGTAAAGGTGTATTCTTAGTATTGAGGGTACTTTGGTATTAAAAAACAGTCCAATTATGAAATGCCGATCCTAAAAAATGCCCCTGTCAATTTCCCCGAATAGGATCTATCCCCGAATGTTAGTTTGGGTTTAAAAACCCTTTAAACACGCAGACTCTGGCATGTTTTTAACTTGTTCCCACTCAAGTCCTGCCCAACTTTCCAATTTTTCCCGGTTTTCAAAATAAAATTCTTCTAAATTTTGTTTTTCTGTAGATTATTTTTCCCCTAACAAATTTTAAAAACCGGAACTGTTACCCGTGTCAAAGGGGTTTTGTGTATTGAGGGTACTTTGAGTATTTACAACAGCCAAATTTCCGTAATGCGTTTATAAATAACTCCCCCTGTCAAACGTCACGAATGGTTCTATCACCGGGGAATGTCATAGTTGGTATAAAATTCCCAAACGGGGAATCTGGCATGTAGTGTTATTTGTTGTTTTCCCAAGATTTTTTTCAAGAATTTTGAAAAAATTTAAAGCCGGGGTTAACAAAAAATTTTTGCACCAACCGCTTCCCATTTTGGTGGCCCAGTTTCTTAATTACTTATGTTTTCCCAGTTTCGTTTTTTTTACAAACAAAATATTCAATTTTTAAATTATTTGTAGCAAATTTTTAAAATTTTAATTTTTTTGAATAAAACTTTTGTTTCAAAAAACACGTTTAAAACTTTTTTAAAAATTAATAGCTTTCCCAAAAATTTCCAAAATTTTTCCCTGTTTAAGATGTTTTCCAAAAAAAAATTTAAAACGTTAAAAATTATGTTAACTTTCATAAACGTTTATGGGGTTTAAATTTTTTTTGTTTTATTTAAATTTTTTGGGGAAAAGAAATTAAAATTATAAAATACGAGTTTTAATAAGTTTTGGGGGGAAATTTTGATATAGGTTGGGGCTTTTGTTTTATTTAAAAACGTGTGGGCAAATTAACTGTTATTAGTAAAATTTTCCCAATTAAAATTTTTTGCGATGTTTGAAAAAAAATTAAAAATTTTGCGATAAAAATTTTTTTTTTTAAAATTTTAAATTTAATTTGCAAATTAAAAAATTTGGTTTTTAGGATATTGGTGAATTTATTACAACCTAAATTCCCAAAAATGGAAAAAAACCCCTTGCTTGTAAATCTTTTTATTTCCAGCCCCTGTTCCCCAAATTTAAAGCAGTTTTTTCCAAAAAATACCTTTAACCCAAAAAAACCCAAAAACAAAATTTTTAAAAAACCTTTGGAAAGCGGAATTGCCAAAACATTCCTTTTTTTTTGGTTAAACTTGAAAGGGGGAAATTTTTATTTTTTTTGGTTTTTTTGGCCAAATTTTTGGGGGGGTTTACATTGGGGCATTGGGGTATTTTATCCCGGGGTTCTTTAAAGGGTTTTGGGCAGCCTGGATTTTAAGGGACCCCCCTTTTCGTTCTCTGGGTGGCCCTTTAGCTCCCCTGGATACAGTAGGGGGGAACCCCCCGAAAACCCCCAATGGGGGGGTTTCTGGGTCGGGAAAACCGAGGGGGCAGGGCCCCGGTCCCCGAGGGCCACCCCCCAATTTTGGGAATCGGACATTCATGGGGGAAATATTTGGGGTTAAAATTTCCTTTGGGTTTAAAGAAATTAAAAACCGTTAATTAAAGTAAGGCCGGGGTTGGGGGGCGAAAGAGTTTAACGGGCAAGACTTAAAGGAATTGGGGTTGGGGGGGTTAATTTGAATTTTTAAAACCAGGGGCCCGTTTTGGGAAATTTTTTTAAAAACGATTCGGTTTAATCGTTTGGGGGTTTTAATCGAGACCTTTGGGGGTTCAAAAATTTTTTTGACTTTATTCCCCCCTTTTTTTATTAGGGTCCCCCCTTTTTAATTTTTTCTCTTTCCGGGGCAAATTAGATGGTTACGTTTTAAAATTTTTTGCGTTTAGTCCATTTACACTCCATTGTAGTGAGCTTTGGGGACCTTCACTGTAAAGCCTTGACTCCGGAAAAATTTAAAAAAGTTTTTTCGTCTTTCAGTTTTCCCGGGACGCCCCCTTTTGTCGTGCGGGGGGAACCCTGTCACAGTTTGGGACCCCTGAATCTTTGAGATGTTCGTAAGTGTAAATTTTTCAGAGCCCCAAATTTGTAGTGAAAGCTTTTTGGAATTCAACTGACGGGAATTGATCTGAAAATTTTTGGGAGATGTTGGCCGTCCCAAGTGTCTTTTTTCTGGAGCTGATGAATTTGGTAAAATGTAGTTAAAACCCCAAAATTAATCGTTGGTTTCCCTGGGGGGCATGGGGAAAGTTGTGGGGGGGTCGAAAGTTTGGGGGGAAATCTTTTTGTTTGGGGGGGTATTTTTTGAATTGTGTATAATTCGTTTTTTTGGTTTAATACTTTTGGGATTTTCTTTTTCCCGGGTTTTATTCCCGGCCTTTAAAAAATTTAAGAAACGTTAAAAGTCCAAAAGAAAACTTTGGGAAATTTTTAAAAGAACTTTTGAGAGGGTTAATTATTTTCGTGGGGGACGAAAAAAATAAACTGTTAAAAAATGTTATTGATTAAATTTTATCAGTGGCCCCCTTTATACATTTTTTAAAACGCTTAATTTTAATATGAGGGAATTTTCAATAAAAACGGGGCGGCAAAAAAATTTTTATTTGATTCCACAATCCCGTGTTTTTTGGTTCCTTAAAGTTTTTCAAAAATTTTTATAATTTTAATTAAAATTTTTTTGTTTTATTCCCAAGGTATTTAAAAAAGTTTATATTGGTTTTGTGCTTCCCTCATCAATGAAAAGTTCCCTTTGATTATTGTGGCGTTTTGCCCCATATTTGGGAAAATGATTTTATTTTCTAAAAACTTATTTAAAAAAATAAAATAAAAAATTTTATGCCCCATTTCATATTATATTTTTAAAATTTAAAGTAAATTGATAAAAATTTAAAAATTTAAATTTTAAAAAAACCAAAACCCGTCAAGTCGAAATTTTTTGTTATTTTGCGGCCCCTTTTTTAAAAACCCAAATTTTAATTTCTTAAGCTACTAAAAGTGGCCAATTTGGGTTTTTAAATTTAAATTTTACTTTATCTTCTTTCGGGGCCCAATAAGTTAGGTCAGATGAAAATTAAATTTTTTTTAAGTCGTATCGGGGGAAAAACCTTTGTCTCAAATAATCAGGTTTATTTCATTTTGCAAATTCTTTTTAGGAATGTGCATATGGGAAACTTCCCCGATCTTTTAAAAATATTGCCCGTAAAATACTCACATTTACACATATGTTTCGAAAAAAAAAAACGCTAAAAACATCCCCGGGAAATTCTGGGATGGTTTTTTCCCCCTTCAAGTTTCAAAAAACCCCTGTGATAACTTACAGAAATAGACCCGGGGGGTTCCTCCGGAAATCGTAATTTTTATACTTGGGAAACATTACTACGTGCTTTAAATCCGAATCCCAATTTTGAACAATTTCTTACAAACTTTTGCTTAGGGTTTAATTAAAGAATTTATTCTTTAAATTTTGGGGGTTTTCTATTGGCATTTACTAATATTTATACTGCCCTCCCAAAATTAATGTACTAATATGTCCCAAATTTAACTTAATATTTTTAATTTGTAAAATCTTTCAACTTCTTTGCTTGTATACAAACCCTTTTGGGAGTGGTATAAAAAACTATTGGTTCCATGTTGCATTTAGTGAAAAAAAACCCCCACGCTTTTATTGTGAAAAAATTTTTTTAATATTAAAAATTTTTTTTAATTGTAACATTTTTTGTATGGGGGGGAAAAACAAAAAAAATTTTAAATGATTGCTCTAAACAAAGTGCACAGGTTTAACAAACCGGAAAAACCCAGTGTTGGAAGTCCGTGTTCTTTTTGTCTTTATTCTTTGAGGAAAACCCCTTTAAAAAAGTTTGAGGGCCCGGAATAAAAACCCGGTGTCTTTGTGTTCCCCCAATCAAAGCCTAAAAATTTACATTAGTTAGGTCAGAATTTTAAATTTTGGTTATTTTCCCTTAAAAAACATCTCCCCAATTTTTAAAAGCATTTTCTTTTTATACTGCAAAACAATAGCGGGTTTTTATTTTAAAGTTGGTCCGAAAAAGTTTTGGGTTTTTGTTCCTTATAAAGTATATAAAAAATCTAGGGGGCGCAAAAATTCCCAATTTTCTAGGGCGGGTCCCGCTAAACCTCAAAGATTTTTAATTCTTTCAGTTGAAGAAAATAAAAAAAACAGAAATTTTAAATGAAAATTTTACAATATACAAAGTTGAGTTATTATGTAAAAAATTTTTTTAAAGGGAATTTTCCCACATCTTGGTCTCAAAATGAGGGAATTTTATTTAAATTTTTCTTTTCCCTTTTAATATGCCCAAAGTTTTTGGGATGAATTTTTTAAATGAAACCCTGCTCCCCCTTCCCGGTTCGTTAAAACCCGGACAGCTCGGGACGGTTTGTGGGATCCAGGGCGCCCTGTTAAATTTTTTCCCAGTTTTGGGGTCTATCGCCAACAAGAATTGAAAGCAGTGTGGGGCAAATTTCCCGAAGCTTGTGGTGGGAGGGGGGCATTGCGGTCCCAGGAAGATGTCCCGGGACAGGTTAGGAAGTAGGCTTTTAAAAAAGGCTGGCGGCCCCCTACTTTCCCTTTCACAAACCCCCTTTTTTTTTCCCCGTTAAACTGTATTTTTGCTTTGGGAAAAAACCCAGTTATCTCAAATATTATATAGAAGTCTCTGAGGGGTTGTTTTCAAAATTTGGAGAAAAACTTAAAAAATTGGGAGTTTTGTTTTTTGGGCACCCCCCCAAGCTTTGTGTCTGGAGTCAAGTTTCGGGTGGGTTTTTTTTTTTTTGAACAGTGGATTTTTATTAAATTTTTAGGAATTTAAATATTGCAATTGAAAGTGTAAATTAATAATAATTAATAATTTTTGCTAAAAAAAACTCAAAAAAGAAAACGAGACCCAAAATTTAGTTTGAGTTTTTTGGGCAAAATTTAATCTATCAATCCCCAATTTTTCCCAAACCCTTTCAGACTTTTCATGTGAAAATGAATGTAAGTGATTAATACTGGGACGAGTGGGGTAATTTGCCCCGGGGAAATTTGAAAATATAGGAAGTTGTTAATAATTTGGGAGTTTTGTCGGGGTTATAAACCCTTAGTCAATTAACAAACAAAAACCTTTGACATGGTTGGTCTTTTCTTTACTTCCACCTTCTTTTTCCTGTTACTTCAATTGATTGTTTAGGGCCAAAGTCCGCCATATCTGTACTTGGTTTTAAAGGGTAGTGGACTTTTTTTTTAATCCCTTCGAGAAAAAAAAAAATCCCGTTTATAATAAAAAATTTTAAACCTAGGAAAAAAATAAAAACGAAGGGGACCCCCAAATAACCGTATGAACTTCGGATTCGCCCGATATGATCCAAACGGCGGCCCGTATGCACCTTAACCCCTGGGATTTTAAAAAGTTTTTAAAATTTAAAAAATATAATTTTTCGAAAAAACCCAAGACACATTTCGGGGCCGGGCCCAGTGTACTAAAGCCGGGGGACTCCAAATCGGTTTTTCCGCTGTTTTGAAAAACCGATATGAACTCGTTTTGGGCCGGTTTGGGAACCGTTAAAAATTTTTTAAAAAAACCCGTCGATGATTTTCTTTAAATATCGTCAAGGGGCGGAATAGTTTTCCTTTTTTGTGGGGGCCCAAATTTTTTACCCCCATTTTTTAAAGGGGTTTTTCCCGAAAAAAAATAAATTTTTTCCCAAAAACCGATTTTAACCCCCGAGAAGGGCCCCCCCCCTTTTGGGTCTAAAATCTTGGAAATTTTTTAAAATTTTTCCGTAATTTTAAAAAAAAATTAAAATTATCAATTCTGACCCCTGTAGTTCGGGTAACAGGGAATTAATTTATTTTTATCAGTAAAAAAGTTTTTTTAAAACCCCGTATTGGGTTTTAAATAACTTTTTTACGAACAAACCTTTCGTGATTTAAAGTAAGTAAAATAAAACCACCCGAATATCATTTTTGTTTCGTTTAGGCCCCGTCAGGGGTAGTACTATGCCGGGCCCTTTTCGGACCCTTCTGTAAACATTTTTTCGGAAAAGTGTTTTAATTTTTTTTTGGTTACCCTTTTAAAAAAATAAAAGGGGGGAATTTTAAAATCCTTTAAAAAATCTGACAGGTGGGCGCAGGGGTAAAAACAAAGAAAAAGAATGTGTGCCGAGGTGATGTTCCAAGAAAAAAACCAATTTGTTGATTAAAAATTGGGAAAGAATTAATCAAAAATAAATTTTGAAAAACTTTGCTGTCGTCAAAGTTTATTATTCACGACATGTTATTTTTTTAAAACGTTTTTTAAATTTGACGATGGAGGGGGGTTTACGGCTTTAAACACGTTTTGGGGAACATTTGCTATGTTATTTGTTAAAAAAGGGAAAGGGGTATTAAAGGACTTTAAAAATTTTTGGACTTTATCCCCCCTTATTAGGGGTCAAAGAACCTTAAGGCAAAAGGGTGTATATAAAAAAACTTTAAACACTGTTAAATATGTGGCAATGCCCCAGCTCAAGTTATTTGGGGAAACAGGGGGATCAGCGGGTTTTGATAATGATATGGTAAAAGTCTTTTAACACATACTAGAAAAAAGGGTTTTAAAATTTTGTGTTGAGGGAGTTTCTGGCATTCTCCCTGGAGGCCCCCCCGTGGATAGAAATAGCAAAGGAGATTGTAAAGGAGTATAAATGGTGTGTTTTTCCATGGGGGCCTTTTATGCGCGGTTATTTAAATTTTAAAAATAATTTGGGCGTTTTTTTATGCTTGGGAGCAAATAATTAACGTTTTTTTTTTATTGGGGTTTTTTAATTTTTTTGGGAAAAATAATTTCGTGAGGGAAACGAGTAAAATGAAAAATTTTGTTCAAACAAGCATTTTTTTTTTTTAATGTTTAAAGGGTTGTATTCTTTTAAAAAAACCAAAGAAAACCTAAAAATTTTAAAAAATCCCAAAAGTAAAAAATCGTGTGCACGTGACTACAGCTTGATTTAAGGGATCATTTTTAGGGATGGCCCCTTAATGTGTGGTCGTCACCTAAAGTTTTGGGCCCCTTTTTTGCCACCACCTATTTTCTTTGATTGCAACTTTTTCAATTATATCTGTTGTTTATTACCCGTTGTGTAAAAGGGTTCCCCCCCCCACAAGAATGAGGATCAGTTTATAAAGAAGCTACATTTCAAAGGGCCCAAAGATGAGTTGAAAGGGAGCGTAGGTTTCTGGTATTATTTTTTAATTTTTTGAAATTTTTTATTTGGGAAAATTTTTATTTTTTCTAAAAACCCCACAAATTAAATTTAAATTTTGTTTGATTCGATTTTATTTGATGTATATAAATTATTTAAAAGTAAAAGTATATACGTAATGGGAAAATTTTAAATTTTCCCTTTCTAAAGTTTTAATAAAAAACTCGTATCTGTGGATTAAAAAATTTTTTAATAATTAAAGGATGTCAAAAAAGTTTATTTTTTAAAAATTTTAAATTTCCCTTGGACTTGGTTGTACCAAAAAAATTCATACAAATTTATATCATACCCTTTCATGTTGGACTGGGCCAAGTCAAAAGACACTCTCCCTTCTCCCTTTTTTGTTGGTGGGCCCAATCATGACCTCATCTATCTAATGTTGGGTGGGCAAGTCAATGCAATCATCATACTTACAAAGGGCTTTTGGCTGGGGCCCGTTTAAAGACACTCTCATTTCCCCTTTTCATGTTGGAATGGCCAAATCAAAAGCATCCTATACCTTTAATGTTTTGGGGTGGACCCCCGCCAAAGGGACTCTATAACCCTTACATGGTTTGGAAATGGACCCAAATCAATTGGGGAAATCATCCTACCTTTAAAAGTCTGGGGTGGACAAGTCAATGAATTTATACCTCTACATGTCTGGAACTTGGGCCAAGTCCAATGACATCATCATCCCCCTTTTCCTGTTGGGGGACCCGTCAATGAAAATCCCTTTAACCCCTTTCATGTTGGATGGCCCCGTCAAGAATATTACCCCCTTCGGGCTGGAATGGACCCAAATCAATGGGCATCCTCCCAACCCCTCCCTGTCTGGACCCGGACCAAGTCAAGACCATCTACCCTTTAAAGTTTTGGACTGGCCCCGTCCCAAAAAAAACTTCATACCCTTTCATGTCTGGTTGGGCCAAATCAATGAAATTTATTTTTTAAAAAACCCCTTTAAAGTATGGGGCTGGACCCCGTCAATGACATTTCATTTTCCCCTTTCATGTTGGGGCTTTGGGCCAAGTAATGGGGCATTTATCAACCTATACATGTTTTTGGGCTGGACCAAGTTTTGGGCATCATCTAACCATAAAATGTTGGACTGGACCCAAATCAATGACATCATATACCTTACATGGGCTGGGGCTGGGGCCAAAGTCAAAAGAAATTCCCCCAAAAACCTTCTTTAATGTTTTCTGAAGTTTTACTTTTGGTGCGAACCCAAAAATCTTCAAGTTCCCCAACATAAAACTTCTCTGGGTCGGTCCACCCGGGGACCGTCAAGGGGAAAAGCCCGGGGAAAATAGAGGGAAATTTTTAGGGGTGGATGTTTCACACATGGGGTTGGGTGGGGCGTATAATTTTTACCCGAAAAGTAAGGGCAACAAAAACTGAAAAAAGTTTGATCCCCAAGATGGGTGGTCATTTTTTTTAGGTGTCGTCTCTTAGGAATTAATTAATATTCTTAGACCCTTTAAATTATCATTAAAATTTTGTTTTATTTTTAAGATTTGTAGAAAAAAACCCCCTTTTAGAAATATTTATTTGAAATTTCCTCAAAATAGTGCAATTTTTTATTTTTTTAATATTTGGGTTTCCCCCTTAAAAATTTAAAAAAAAAGGGACTAAAATAAAAAATTCAAAAAAACCTTATCTAACCAAATTTTTCTTTACCCAAAGTTTTTTATATGTCTGTGTTTTTTGAAGGTTTTAAAGTAAAAAATGTGTGCGCATTTTTTTTGGTTTTCATGCTTTTTTATAACCCGTCAATGAATTTTGTAGCTGAAGGGAAATATCCCCCACCCTTTCCCCTTACCCAAACCCCCACCCATTTCCCATTTGTTTTTGTACTAGATGCGTGGGCCTTCTCAGTTCCACTTACCCTGCTGTGGTAATTTTTTTATCGTTATTCTAGAAATTTTTTTGAAATTTTTGGGCTTTAGTGTTGGGGTAATATATGTTGGATTTTTTATGGCCCCCCTGTTGGGTTTGTAACTATACGTTTTTGGGGGGTCCATGCCCTTTTTCTTACGTATCGTTTTACCTGTCGGTTTAAGTTTGACCCCCTGGGAAAAAGACAGCCCGATATAAAAAATCTCGAAACGTCAAATTTTTTTTAGTTTTTTTTAACGTATTTAAATTTAAAAAATATCCCAAATTGTTAATATTTTAAATCAAACCATGGGTCAACATTGATTTGATTTTCTTTTTTTTGAAGGGTTTTTTTTTTTTGATGGGGAAAGGAATTTTGGAAAAAAACCGAATTTTTTTGGACATTTTGCATGTTTAGTGATACAATAAATCGAACACCTACGTTTCAAAAATTTTTGCAAATTTTGGAAACCTCTTCAAGGGAAAAGACTTGGGGTAAAAGCAAATTGTGCAAGACAGGGGATGCCGAAACGTGAACTGTTGGGTTTTTTATTTCTGTATATTAAAAACAACCTAAATTTGTTTGTGGGAAAAGTGCCTTAGCCCCAGGAGGGACACATACTAAATTTGAGCAAGAGGCAGGAGGCTAAAATACAGCGAGAGCAGAGAGAGTGGGGGTTTTTTGGGCTTTGCAGGGTAGTTGTATTTGTTTTTTTTTAAATTTCCCCAAACCCCCAATAAAAAATTCCCCTGGTGCAAGATTTAAAAAAAGGCTTTTTAAATTGTTTTATAAATTGATGAAAAACTTTGGGATTTTAATGGGGTATTCCCCGTATGAGGGGGGGCTACCAGGCTAGAAGGGGGGGTTTTTAATGGCGTTGGGTTTTTAAAATTTGGAATGTGTTTCCCTTTATGTGGGTGGGAAAGTTTACTATCCAATGTTTTTGTTTTCTGCAAAAATTTAAATATTTGATTTGATTAGAAATTTTCAACCCCAATGCCCCTAAAGTTATAACAGACTTGTTTTTAATGCACCTCTGAGGGCCCCCTCCTTGTCCCCGCACGGGGAAGAAGGCCCCTTTTCCCTTTCCTGGAAGGCGGGGTGGGATGAGCATCTCCGGGCATGGCCGTGTTCAGGCTATCACTGTGGGGGTCGGCCCGAAATATATGCCCAAAAATCTCGGTGTTTTAGCGGGGAGCCCTCCCCGGGGTATGGCTTTGTACGGGACCCGTAATTTTTCCCAGCAACTGCAGATACCCAAACCCCCTAACGGCCCGGGGGTACGGGGCCCGTAACAAGAAAAAAATGTTAGGGCATTTTGTGAATCAGGTTTTTTTTATAAAATTTAGTAGTAGATGGGAGGGGGGTTGATTTGTTTAATTTGAGGTTAACTTCCCGTTCCCCTTCCTCTCGAGCAGGTCTAGGAAAAAAGATGTTTTTAAAGGTTACTCTTGGAATCCGGAAAAACCAGGGTTTGTCTGAAGAGGAAAAGGTAATTAGGTTTTTTTAATTTTTAAAAATTTTTAAACTTTAAATAATGTTTTTCCCGAACTTTTCTATCCTTTTTCCTTGTTTCAAATCTTTCAAAGCACACTGGGAATTTTTTTTATTTTTTTTTTTTTTTTGAAAAATATGTTATAAAAACTAAATTGGGGTTTTTATCAAAAAAAAGGATTAACTTTGGGACCAAAAACGCTTTTTTCATTCATACCCAAATTTTAAATTATGCAAATTAATTTTTTTTTAAAAAAGATTATTTGTATTTTGACTTTTGGTTCATCTGTTAAAGGTTTTAGTAGACCTTTTATTATCCGGACTCGGGTAATTCATCTCCTTATGATATATGTCCCGGGATATCAATCCAAAAAATCAATTGTATTTGGAGCTAATATTTAAATTTGGGCGGGGTCATGCAAAGATTTTACGATTTTAAAGATCAAAAATTTTAACAAAAAAGTACAACAAGTACAAGACAGGGGGTTTTAGTAAGCAATTAAAAGCCCCAATTTTTCAGTTTCAGTCCGTCGCTTTTATTGCATAATCGGAAAAAAATTTATGTGTTTATATATGTAGATATGTGTAAAGTGTTTTTTTTGTTCGTTCCGGGTTTTCCTTTTTTAAATTTTAAGAAACAACGCAAATATTCAGTCAATAAGGCTAAAAACCCCTATATAAAAAACCATTCAAGGGGTATCGAAAAACCCCAAAAAAACAAAAACAGGGGTAACTTTAACCCTTTTTTTTTTTGATCTTAAAATCAGTGAGCTCTTCCTTTGGGGAAAGGGGGAAAAATTTAATGGGATGTTTTTTAAAACTCTAGGGGCGTTTTTACAAGTGTTAAAAAATGTTACAAAAGTTACAAAAAAACGACGGGGGACCATAGGATGGAAAAGGGTGGACGGGTGAGGAAAAGCCGTTGGCAAAAAGAATTTCAAATGGACGGACTGAGGCCCGGGCATGCAGATGTTTTTGGGGACATTTCGGAGGACAGTTTGGGCCCAAACGACGGAAATTTCCGATAGGCAGACAGGCTGAAATGGACGGGGCTGACGGGCGGACATGCCGGTGAACGGCTTTTTACCCAAAATTTATAGGAGTTTTTCCCTGGGGAAGGGAAACCCCCGCCCCCCCAAGTTTCCAAATTTTGGACTTCATCAAGAGTTATAGCAAAAGAATATTTCAATTAAAGCTCTCCCCGGGGTAATACTTTTAAAACCCTTTTAAAGCTTTACAAAATTTATTATTTTGCAATACTTTTCAAATTTTAAAAATTTTATTATTTCCCTTTAAGTAAAACCAAAATTTTATAAATCACCAAATGTAAAAGTACATTTTTTTGGTTTCCCTTTTATTTACAAAAGATGTATAAAGTAGGTCTAAATTGTATTAAAGTATTTTCTATATAGGTCAGTTACTAACACCCGACAGTGTTGACTTGTAAACGTGTAGCTCTAAAATTTTTTTACTTGGGGCTAGAAGTTGAGAAACATTCATTGAAATTTTGTCCAAAAAAGGGCCCTTTATTGCTTCGGGGGAAATTTGACAGGATTCGGGTGGCGAAGGGGGGAGGTAGGGGCCGGGGATACTATATAGGAGGGGTTTGCTTCACTAATCTCAGTCATGTCATTGGGGGGGAAAGGGGGAGGCCAGCCTTGGTCCAGCCAACTTTGTTACTGCAGGAGCAAACTTTTTCCCAAAGTCATCACCCCCAATACAGATAAATTGACCTTTTGCTCAATGCTTGGTTACAATATTAAACCCCTTGCGGGTTAGGTGTGCCGTCCGGGGCAGTTTGTTGATGTAAGTGAAAGGTTTTTGCTGGACCCAGTGTGGGTTTTTAAATGGGAAACATCGCAGGGACAACCCAATTTAAATCTGGGGCCCAAATTGGGGTTATGTGTTTAAAGTGTTGCGGAGTAAAACTTTAGAACCCTGAATACACAAAAAAAACCCCAAAAGCCCGCCCTTTAGACATTTTCATGGGGAAAATTTTTTCTGTCAAGTTTGTTTGTGGTTTTAAGAGGTCTTGTCAGTTGGTAATTCTGGCTGCCCCTCGGTGCATGTAAAAAAATATCCCCTTATGACCCCATTATTTTTTTCTGTTTTATTAGTTCGTTTCTTTATCAACCCCCCGTTGCGATGTAAATCGTAAACCCTTCATAAAGAACCATGATTTTAAAAGAGTCCTGCGAAAAGAGGGTTTTTTTAGTCATAAAAAAATTTAAAAAATTTTTATTAATTCCCAACAGTGGGGACCAAACTTGAACATAAAAAAAAAAAAAGCAGAAAAGATTTTAATTTAAAATCTGAACCCCAAAATTTGGTCCCATTTATTTCCCCGATTCGTGTAAAAGGTTTACCCTTACAGGTTTATTTTGCCTATGGGTTTTGAAAACAAGGAAAATAGGTTTTTGCAAGAGGAAAAGCCCTTGAAAAATTGTTTAGGCCCTTTTTCTCGAAGCGATGTTTACAATGCAAAAATTTGAAAAGAACCCCTTTAAAATTTTTGCGATCTTTTCCCCCAGAGAGATTAAAACAATTTTGTTTGCCCCATTGGTATTTTGCTAGTGTTTATTTAAATAAGGAAAAATGTCATAAATATTTCCCCGTTCTAGGATTTCGTTAAAACTGCAAACCCAAAAAAAGTCTAAAAAAGTATTTTTCGAACAAAATTTGGGTTTAGGGGGTCGGGAATGGAAGAAAAAAGTTAATCTGTTTTTAAACGATGATCAAAACTAGCTTGTTTCAAGGGCAGTGGTGTGTGTACTTTTCCCCTTTTTATTATTGGGGGGTACAGGGAAAGGGTTTTGGAAAATTCTGGAATTTGAAATATACCAAAGTTTTCCCTTTTTTCCATGGGGTCCCACCTCGCTTTGGTTATTTTATGATTTATTAGAAAATTTCTCTAAATTTTTTTAATATCGACCTAGATTAAAATTTGTCAAAAAAGTTATTTACCAGGGGAAAAACCCTTTAAATAGTTCCTTGGGAAAAAAAACAATGTTTTTGGGAAAAAACACTCATCCTAAATATAGAAAAAAGGCTCTGAATGTAATGGGTTTTAAAGGGGATTTTTGGGTGTCCAAAAATACAATTTTGCGTTTGCGTGTTTGTTAGGCCTTTGTTTGGTTTTTGCTACCCAAAGTTTGGCAAAAAATGATCAAATTGAAAGATTTAAATTAAGGTTTTTGCTCTTTCCCCAAGTATAAGAAAAAGATGTGGACTTTAAGTGATGTGGTCAACCCCTGAAATATCTTTAATTTTTTTGTCGATTTAATGTTGGGGAAATTTAAAAAATTTGAAAATGGGGTAATTCCTGAATTAACAGTTTTTGTCTTTTAATTTAAAATTTTTAAATTTTTTTAAATGAAACCTTTTTTGGGTTTTAAGGTTAATTTTTTTAGATGGAAGGTTGGAAGGAAACGGGGTTTTTCCGGACATTTGCCATCGTTTTAGTGAAACAAAAAAATTTAGAAAAGAATAATAAAAAAAAAGAACCCTTTTTTTAACCAGTTATTAAACGTTTCTATGAGAAAAAGTTGCCCCTTTATAGAATTTGGTTTATATTTTTACCGGGAAATCTTGGCCTTTTTTGAAAATAATCTTGTGAAGACGCTGGGTTACCCTTTATAACCCCCCGGGGAAATTTTTTCCCTTTTTTTTGGAAATTGTGTCGTTAGTGTCTTTGTTTTTCAGGCCCAAGGGGGGCCCCGGGGCGGAAACTGGTTTGGGGTGAAATTTTTGCCGTAATACAAAAACACCAAAATCTAGCCTGGGTAATGTAATGAAGTTTCCCGGGGGTTTTAGCTCTAGAGGGGCCATCAAAAAAAAATTACCCAGTAGTTTTAGAAATTTCGTAAATTTTTAATTTCCTTTAGGTTGAATATTCCACCAATTTGGGGAAAAATTTAAGTAAAAACTATTTTACTCTTTTGGGTGATTATTTTTAATATAAAATAGGTTTTAATTTTATTTCTGTTTTGGTTTTTTTTGTGAAAAATTTTAAGAGGTAAAAAACGATTTTGAGGGTTTTGCATGAAATTTATAAAATAATTTCATATTTTTAAAATGCAGAGTTCATAAAGGGCCCAGGGATAATAAACAATTTGTTTTTTTTTTGAGGTTTAAAATTCAACAATCAAAATTTACTTTTAAATAATAAATAACAAAAATTTATTCAAGGATAGTAAAAAAAAATTTATATAATTTTAAATAAGCAGTTTCCACAAAAGGGAAATTAAAAAATTTTTTGTAAATTTTTAAAAGTTAAGTCAAAAAATTAATTAAAAGCTTTTAAATAATTGGGGGGGACTTAAAGAAGAAAATTAAAAAATTCCCTTTTTGTGAAGACTTATTTATTCATTTGATTCTAACCATACAATTTGTACAAAGTGAAAACCGTGTTTTTACCTAAACGTTAATGAGTTTTTTTTTGGGTTTATTTTAATAATTTTTTTAAAACCCAAATTTAAAAAATCATATACTTTTTTTTGAAAAGGGTATTCCCAAAATTTTTTTTTAAAGGAACCCTTTAAATTTTTTCAGCAAATAATTTGGCGTTTATTAAAATTTTTATTAAAAATTTGGGGGTGAAATAAAAGTTATGGCCAAACATTTCAAAGAAGGGGGGAAAAAATTTTAAATTTGCATTTTGGGCCAAAATGTAATAGCTTTGAAAAGAACCCTATTTTCTTTCCCCTATTTTTTTAAAGGGTAATGTATTGTATTTTCCCCGCTAAGGGGATTTTTACTAATTTGGGTATTAGATTTTACTTAATTTACTGTTTTTAAACCCGTATTGTTGCCTTTAAAAACCTTTTTTTTTTTTTTTTTTTTTTTTTTTTTTTTTTTTAATTTTTTTTTTTTTAATACAAGTAATTTAAAAAAAGTAAAGGGACTTTTTTTTAGATTTCCCAAAAACTATTTATTTGTTTTTGTAAATTTAAAATAAAATATCCTTCATAATAGGGGGTTATTAAAATTTCCTTGTCACCCAAAATACCCAAACTGAATAAATACAAAGATATTTCTAATAGGGTTTCGACATTTTTTCAGCGCCTTTTGGGGAACACGTATTTGGGATTTTGGGGCTAAAAAGGGGTTACAATCGGTGGGGTTTTTCCTTTAAAAAAAAACCTTTTTTAAGACCCTTTAAAATTTTTTTTTTGAAGTTTTCCCAAAAACCCGAAAACAGTTGTTTTTAATTCCACAAGGTTTGTAGTAATTTTAATCAAACGCAATGAAAAAAGGGTTAAAGTAAATACTTTACTTAAAGAAATTTTTTACAGTGGGGCATATAAAAAATGGTGGAGAGGGGGGAAAGTGTTTAAAGGGTTTTTTAAAAAGTTATTGGGCCTGAATTAAACACTTATATTTAAAAGGCTTTGCTTTTAGGTATACAGATTGTTCTGCATAATGTATAAGAAACCCTTGCGTTTTTTTGAATTTATTTTTTTAATGACTGTATATAACCCTACAGGGAAATTTAAAAACATTTTTAAAAGTTCTTATGCACGTGTAATTCGCATGTATTTTTTTTACGGTAAGTTTATTAGTCTAAATTTTAATCCAAAACCGTGATCTTTGGGCCCTTTGGTAGGGGTTTTGGGTTTAGGTTTTATAACCCACACGGAGGGTTCGTTTCCCGGAGGCAATTTGAAATTTGCCCTCGGGTTTTTGGGCTTTTAAACCCTTTGTGGGGTAGTTTCCCAAAAATTTAAAAGGGCTTTGAAAAAACCATTCAAATCGTTTAAAACCTTAATTTTTTTTGTTTTTTAAAAAAAATGAGTTTTACTTGGAAAAACTAATTTATTAGGTTAAAAAAATTAAAAATTTAAAGGGGGCCTTTCATCAGTTTTTTAATTTATACATTTCAATTTTGAATTTTTAGACCCTCCCAATGGCCCTTTTTTTTATAGGGTTTAAAGGTTTTTATTTTAGAATTTTTTTATGATTTTGTATTATTTTTTGTATTTTTGGGTTGTTTCTTACTTTTTTTTCATTTTTTATGTGTAGTGGGGTATTTTATTTTTAAAATTTTTGAAGGTTTTGTAGAAATAAAAGGGAAAACCCCTGAAATTTTTCAATGGCATTTAAAACAAATAACTTTTTTATTTTCTTATATAATAAAAAATACTAAACCCCCTGTTTTAAAAAATGCCCGTACGTCAAATTAAAAAAAATTACAAATATTTTTTTAATTTCTGTTTTTGTTTATTAAATTTTGGGATTCTACGAAAATAATTAAACCCAAAAATACAGAAATTATTTTTAATGAGATTTTAATATGGGGGTTTTTGAAAAATTTTGCGACCCAAATTTTGTTGGTTCATTGCATGGTAAGGGGAGATTTTATTAAAATTATTTTTTGTTTATTTTGAAAATATTTCTCAAAAACCCAAATTTAATTCCCCAAATTTTTTTATTGTTTTTTGGGGCTATTATTATATGACATTTAAACCGGATTAAAAAATTTTTAAAACTTTTTAAATTTAAAAAAATTTTTTTTTCAAAAAAGGGAGAAAATACTTAGTTTTTTTAAGTTATGGAAAAGAAAAGGAAATTTAAAGAATGGAGCGAGAAAAAAAGCCCAAAACTGTTTTTTTTTGAACGATACGCCTTTAAAATTATAATTATCAAACCACAAAAAAAAAAGCCCTATTTTAAATTTTGTTTTACCCCTCTAAGTGTTGGGAATTTTTGATTAAAAAATTTAAACGGAAAAAGAAGTTTTTTAAAATAAAAACCCCAAATTTTTTTGTGAAAAGTTCCAAAAGGGCATAATCGATACTCGTTTCACAAACGAACGCAAAAATGTTTTTGGAATTTTTGTGTCGTGGAAAATTTACTGTTTTTGATTCGGGCCCCTCCTTTTAGTCTTTTTGAAAAAAGAAAAATTTTTTTTCCAAACCCTTTAAAAAATATTTTTTCTGGGCTTAAGAATGGAAAAAGAAAAGAAATTTCAGTCACCCAAGTACAGAATTGACACAAAAATCCAAAAAAATTTTAAATTTTTTAAGGGTTATAAAAAAAATTAAAAAAAAAACTTGGGGGTTTTTGGGGGGTTTTTTTTTTCTTTTAAAATTTGGGGGCCTAAACCGGCAAGTTTTTTGGAAATTTTATCTCACCCGAGATGGTTTCAGGATAAATTTTTCCCTTTTAGACTTTCTGCGGCTCTTTAAAAAATAGATAAAGAAAAAAGGGCCCTGAATTGTTTAATTATTTAAAAATTTCTGAAAATCAGTTTTTTTTCCCTTTAAAGTCTGAAAATATTAAAAGTCCCTAGATAAAACCTATTTTTGGGAAAGGCACATGTTTAATTCCGTACATTTTAAATCCGAAACATAAATCTAAAAAAAATATTGGAACCCCGTTCCCTTTATTTTTAAGTGTTTGTTTTAATTTTTTACGTTCCGGTTTGTTAAAATTTGATAAATTTGGAAACCCCTTTTTAAAAACCCAAAAATGAAAACACCTGGGAATTTTTTATTGAATGTTTTAAAAAAAAAACCTTTCCCCTTTAAATTTAGTCATGTTATTTTTGGTGGTAGGGTTTTTTTTCTTCATCAAAAATTTAAAAATTTAATAGCGAAAAATACAAAATTTTGTGTAGAAAAATTTAAAATTTATTATAATTCTTTTCGTTATTTTCTTACCCGGAGGGGAAAAATTTAGGATGAAAGGGTTTTTCCCCGTGAGATACGAGTTTGCCCTAGAACAAGGCCCCTGACCGGGCCCGGGGCGGGGAAAAAACATGGGTTTTGGTGGGAAGGGTGGTCTGGTTTACTGATTGACAGTAGAATTGAGAACCCGGGGGAGTCGAAAAATGCCCATCGCCCAAACTTTTTTTTGGGCGGATAAATCCCCGGGGGTCCGGAAATGGAGGGAAAAACCCCTTAAAAGTGGTAATTTAAAATTAAAAAAAACCCTTTCCCCCACCGTTTTAAAACCAAAACAATTTAAAAATCGTTAAAAGTTATAGTGTTTTTTTTTTTTTTAGTTGGGCCTTTTTACTATTGAATTAAATTTAAATTATCCCCCTCCACATTCACTAGACTCCCCTTAAATTTTGATAGCGAAGGGTTTTTTCGCAGTGTGTTCAGATATATTTCAACGGAAAAACGGGGAAAAAAAATTTTTCCCAAAGTAAGGGTTTCAAACTTTAAGTAAAATGGGTAGGTTTTTAGAGTTCGCTACAGAAATTCTTAATTTGTTTTTAAAGACTATGTACCCCAAAACACCCTTTAAAAAAAATTTTATTTTTAAAAGTGGAAAAACAGAAAAAGTTTTCAGAAAGTTCAGTTGACGTTTTCCCGTAAGCTGTAAAAAAATGTGTGACATAAAAAATGTGGTTTTTTCACTCCCTAGTAAAATAAAAAACGGCAAAAATGGGGGGGCCAATTAAACCCACCAAAAAACCCAAAAAGGAAATTCTTTTCATTAATGTTTAGTTTATTTTTCAGCTCCTTCTTTTTAAAAATTTTGCTTTTTTACTTCGGCCAATCAAAATAACATTCCTTTCCCAGCAATTAAAGGTTTTAGTAATTCCCCCTTTCCCGATTTAAAAATTAATAAAAAAAAGACAGGGCGGTCGTTATCCTTTTTTTTTCACCTAATTCAGTTAAACCCTTTTTTTACTGATGGTTACATTTTAATACGTCACATGTCACTAAATCATTGTATGTTAATGACAAGAAAAGAATTCCCTTTAACAAATTTTTTAAAAAATTATTGAAAGAAATTTTTATGGTTTCCCCCGGGGGGTGATTAATTTGGCATAAATTTCGAGAAAGGGAAAAGGGAAGTTTCCACCTGACGCCGCCAGGGGGCGCGCCGAAACGCGGGATAGCTCAAACATATGCAACCCTTTTTCAAAATAGATTTGATTATTGGAATTTTGTTTTTATACGATATTTTTGGTTTCTAGTCAAAACTATGCACCCTTTTTCAAATTTGTCTTTTATTTTTGGGAAATTTTGTTTTCATACGATATTCCGGTTTTAGTCGATTTGGACCCTTTTTCAAAAGATCTTGCTTTTGGAATTTAGTTTTCATACGTATTTGGTTATAGGCGATATATGCACCTTTATCAAACCCCAGATTTGATTATTTGGGAAATTTGTTTTCATTTGTTTTTCAGGTTTTTTTGTGATCAAAGCCCCTTTATCAAAAATGATTTTTGATTTTTGGGGAAATTTTGTTTTCCCTACGGGGGGTTTTGGTTTATTGGTCGATCATATGCACCTTTATTTAAATAGAACTTGTTTTTTGGAAAATTTTTTTTTAAAACGTATTTAGGTTATAGGGTTTATAATTTATTTTTCAAAATAGATTTGTTATTGGAAATTTTGTTTTACGATTAGGTTATAGCTGATCATATGCCTTTATAAACTAGATTTTGATTTTGGAATTTGTTTTCCCCCGTATTTAGGTTATAGCCCCGAAACATTTTGGGCCCCCTTTTCAAACCAAGATCTTGTTATTGGAAATTTTGTTTTCCTCGAAAAATTTTAGGGTTTATAGTCGATCATATGCACTTTTATCAAACTAGTCTTGATTATTGGAATTTAGTTTTCCTAGATTTTTCAGGTTTATAGGTAGATCTTTGCACCATTTTCAAAAATTGATCTTGATTATTGGGGAAATTTTGTTTTTCATGATTTTTTCAGGGTTTTAAAAGTCGATTTTTGCACCCTTATCCAAAACTGTCTTGTTATTGGAATTTGTTTTATACGTATTTTTAGGTTCTATAGGGTCGTTTTTTGCACCCTTATCAAAATAGAATTTTGATTATTTGGGTTTTGGGTTTTCCTTTCGATTTTTCAGGTTCTATAGCCGAACTTATGCACCCTTTTCAAATTTGTTTTTGTTTTTTGGAATTTAGTTTTCCCAAAGTTTTTCAGGTTTTATAGTCGTTTATTGCCCCCTTTCAAATAGATTTGATTATTGGAAAATTTTGTTTTTCATACGGGTATTTGGTTCTTAGTGTCTTATGCAATTATAAAAATAGATCTTTATTTTGGAATTTGTTTTTCCCCCGGTATTTCCGGTTTCCCTTTTGTCGTTTATGACCCTTATCCAACTAGCTTTATTTTTTGGAATTTAGTTTTTATTTCGATATTAGGGGTTTTATTTGTCGATTTTATGCACCCTTTTTCAAACCCAGATTTGGTTTTTGGAAATTTGTTTTTTATACGTAATTAAAGGGTTTTATAGCTCGATCTAGCATTTAAACAAACTGATTTTTGTTATTGGAATTTTGTTTTCCTACCCATTTTCGGTCTATAGCTCGGCCCCTATGCCCCTTTTTAAACTGATCTTGATTATTGGAAATTTTTTTTTTTATACGTATTTCGGTTTATAGTCGGGAAAATGCATTTTCAAACCCAGATTTGTTATTGGAATTTGTTTTCCCCGATTTAGGTCTATAGTGATTTATATGACCTTTATAAACTAAAATTTGATTATTGGAAATTTTGTTTTATAGTATTTCCGGTTCTATGCTCGTCATATTTACCCTTTTTTAAAAATGATTTGATTTTTGGAATTTAGGTTTTTATTCCCTATTCAGGCTTAGCCGTCATAAAGCCCCTTTTTCAAATGTCTTGTTTTTGGAAATTTGTTTTTTCGATTTTAGGTTCTTGCTCGATCATATGCACCTTTACAAACTAGTTCTTGATTATTGGAAATTTTGTTTTCATCCCATATTTTTAGGTTTTATAGCTCGTCTTATGCAACCCTTTTTCAAATAGATCTTGATTAAATTTGGTTTAGTTTTCATACGATTTTTTCAGGTTCTATTTGTCGTTTAAGCACCCTTTTTTTTAAATGATCTTGAATTTTTGGAATTTAGTTTTTTTTACGATTTTTTCAGGTTGGGTCCCTTTATTTTGGACATCCCCGGGCAGATAGAAAAAATGTTTGAGTGGGATAGATTCCCCTGGCGAAAAAAAACCCTCTAAAAAAATAAAAATCACGCTTAGGACCCAAAAAACCCTTGTTAGTGGGTTTAAAATTAAACAATTTTTAGTTTAAAACTTATCAAGAAAAAAGGAAATGATTTTAAATTAAAAATTTCCCAAACCAAAAATAACGCCCTTTTGTGGGGCGTTGGGGGGGGGGGAAAGGGCCCCGGGTTTTAATTATAAATTACAGTTGCGTTACTTTTTTTGATGTGAAATAAGGGCGTGAAAACCCCACCCTTAAAAACCAAAACCTTTTTGATAATTTAAATGTTTTAATGGGGAAAACCCCCCCCCCAAAAATTTTAACACCCTATTTTGGGTTTCCCCCTCCTTTTTGGTGACGAATTGTGCCCCTTTTTTAAAATAGGTAATCAAAACCCAAAATTTTCGCAACAATAAAACCTCCTCACCCGTGGTTTAAAAAAAGTAAAGTTTAAGGAAAGGGAGACGAATATCCTTTCCCAAAAATGTTCTTTGTGATTAAATTTATTAAAAAGTTTAATAAAAATGTTTAGAAATGTTATTCCCCGGGAAAACCCCTCTAAGAAGTAGCTGGGAGATGCGAAAAAATTTCATAAAAACCCCAAAAAAAACTTTTGGGAGAAGAAGGTATAAACAGGGCCAGGAGAACAGCGTCGGGTTTTGTTTTTGTTATCTTTTTGATAAATTTTTTAGTATTTTTGTTTTTCCCGTGTACAAATACAAATTTAAAATTAGGGTTTGACAAAAAATTAAAGATTTGGAAAACATAAAACCCGGGCCCCTTTAAAAAATGGTGTATAATTTTCCTTTAGTATAAAAAAAAAGTGATTAAATTTTTAAGGGGAAGAGTCCCCGCTGTGTTACATTACACAATTTCCGGAGTGGTGGAACAATAACAAATAGTCCAGATGAAGCTTTACTCCCGATTTTATATTAGTTACAAGGGTTTAAAAACTGAATATGTTTTTGAAAATTTTAAAAAAAATTTGGGGATTTTAGTTAGTGAGATTGTGTTCGAAGGGAAAAAAAAAAAATGGCCCCGTTGTTATAGTGTGGATAGGGGGAGGGGAAATTCCCCAAATGGAAAACAAAAGCAGGTAGTTTCCCAACATTTGCCCCCCCCGCAGGGTTCACTCCTAAAAGTTTCCCAAATTTGGGTAAATAATGCCGTTTAAAACGAAGGGGACTACTAAAAACCCCGGTTTTTAAACCCCCCGCTTTTTTTATGTTTGCCCAAAAATTTTCCTCATTACCGAAGGTTTTTTGGGTTTTGACCCCCCCCCCACGCCCTTTTTTCCCCCCGGGGGATGCACAAATTGGAAATTTTACTACCCCGATGTTGGTGGAAAATTGGCAAATGGGTGGGGAAAATTGATTGGGGTTTTTAAATTGTAGGTTTTTAATGTGGGTTGTGTGTAAGTATAAACTGTTAGCTCTTTTACTTGGTTTGACGGTTGCTTAATGTGTATCCGTTTGCAAAAAACCCTTGAAATTGTTGAGAAGTTTAATTGATGTTTTCGGTTTCTTTTAAATGGGGATCAGGGTTTTGCAAAACCCCTGATTGATTTTAGAAGTAAATTGATGTTGACGGTTGCTTTAAATGTGTATACGTTTTCTGCCACCCACCCTTGATTTATTGAGAAGAATTGATGTTGGCGGTTTCTAATAAATGTGTAACGTCTCTGCAAACAAACCAAAGGGTTTTTGGAAGTAAATTGATGAGTTTGCGTAAAATTTGGGAGTAAAGGGTTGTCGAAACCACATATTAAAACTTCAAAAAGAAAGGGTAAGGGTTTAAATTTTAATTTTTTTCCTACTCTTTTTTTTTTTAATTTTTTCTAGTATTTATTACCCAATAGCGACGTAAGGTTTTAGCTTCCCCCCGGGGTT
This sequence comes from Homalodisca vitripennis, assembly GCF_021130785.1. Lineage (NCBI taxonomy): Eukaryota > Metazoa > Arthropoda > Insecta > Hemiptera > Cicadellidae > Homalodisca > Homalodisca vitripennis. The sequence continues at coordinate 32,320 of NW_025789173.1, forward strand.
TTTTTTTTTAAAAAAACCCAAAATTTGAATCAATTTTTTTTAATTTTTTGCAGCAAATTAAAAAAAATGCACTCGGTTTGGGAACGGATAAAAAAATAAATAAAAGCCCAATAAATTCCCTTTTTTGGGAAGTATTTTGAATTTCTAGTTGTTGTTTTGAGAATTTGGGTTTCAAAAAATATAAAAAGATTCCCAATAAATTTTCGTAAAAATTAAAAAACCAACCCAAAGTGGGGTAAGTCGTAAATTTTTGGTTTTAAAGGAAAGATGTGGTTTAGCGAAAGAGGTTTTGTTTCCCCGTGAAAACAGGTGGAGCGCTGGTTTTGGGAAGGAAAAAACATTTGCCGGGTAAATGTTATCCCCCAGAATTGTTTGGGGGGAAAAAGCGCCCGGTGCTAAAACACAAAAGGGGGTGGTTCACTGACGTTTTTTAAAAAACGTTTTTTTGCCCCTTTTTGCCCCTATCGGTTCCCTTTAAAAAACCCCTAAGGTCAACCCAAAAAAACTTTATCCCCGGGGGATCGCTTCCAAAAAGGGCCCGCAGGGTTACAAGAGTCCTTTTCCCCTGGGGTGTATCAAGGGGGAAACTTTTGGGAAAAAACATTTTTAAGTAAATCTTAAAAACCGGGAAATCTTCCACCCAAGCCCCTTTTCCCCACAATTTTTGCAATACCCTATAACTACTTTCCCAAAATTTTTCCTTGTTTAAAACCCGTGTCACTTTTCCAGTGGGTGGTTCCGTTTTTATGCCAAGGAAAACCCTCGACCCTTTTAGAATGGGTTTGATGTAACCGGTTTTAAAAAAGGTTTTTTTGGGGGTTTTTAATGAAATCCGGAAACTTGGGTTTACCCAAGGGGGACCCTGGTGTGAAGGCAAAAGTGTTTTTATGCAACCGTTCTTTGTTCCAGTTCCCGTAGCTTCAAAAAATCTTGGTTTTTTACCCTGTTTACAGTCGGCCCCTTTTTAGGGCACCTTTAGATAAACAGAATTAAACTGTCTCGGGACCATGTATAAACTTGGCAGAGTCAAAAAGCTCCAACTTTTTTGAACGCTGGTTGACAAGACCTTATATTGATATTAACGATTATTCGAATCGCTTTCTTTTGTATCTTGCAAACTCTTCTAAAATTGGATTGTTTGCGCAAACTCCCCACAAAACCACTCCTTTGTTTGAAGGTTATTTTTGACGATGGAAAAGGATTGTAAAGGAAACGGGAATTTTTCCCGGGAAACATTTGCCATCGTTAAGTGAAACAAGAAACAGTAACACTACGTTTCGAGATCTGCAATTGATCTCTTTTCAGGTAAAGAACTAACCTAATACATAATTACAAACCTATTTTTTGTAATTATTATTGGGTTTAAATTCTTTTCCTGAAGAAGAGATCAGATTGCGATCTCGAAACGTAGTGTTATTTTTTTCTTGTTTCACTTAACGAGGCAAATGTCCGGAAAAATCCTGTTTCCTTCAAAACCACTCGTAGGTAAGATATGGGAAGATTTCGGCCACAATACGCGTCATCTATGCCTGAGTAGGGCAGTAGTTGGTTAAGTATATCAATACTAAACGCCTGAGGCTAATTTGGAGCACACTGAATCAAAATGAACATTCCAAGTCAACCCTGAACAAGGTGTATTCACTGGAATTTTGTGGGCACTGGGAATAATGGACTTCTACTATAGAATCTGCCATAATAATGGCTGTCCATATTCTAAATTTTATTTACCGAAAAGTGAAATTCCAATTTTTTGAGGAGTTCGTTTTGAGATTGAAGATGTGAAAATATTGGATACAGTTTTTTCCAGGTCAACGAAAGCCTGTTGTTCCAAAACCCTTTCATCCCCCCCCTTAGGGACTTTGGTATACTTTTAAATTTTTTCTGAACAGTGACAAAGGCTATTAATTTTTAGCACATTGTGTGCTTTATCCAATTTAAAATATCAAAAACCGTATATACATGTACATAAAATTAAATAATGTACATAACAACAAATAATCAATTGCAATTGAGATGACTGAAGACGAAAGTTAGCATCATATTTATAACCAACCTCAAGAAGAAGAACCTTTTTTTGTTTTAATATTAATTTTTAAATGACCTTTTGTACATTCTAAAATTAAATCAGTACATGACTCGCATGGAAAAAAAACATGATGGAACGCCCAGTAAAGCAGAGTAAAAACCCCACAAAATGCTAAAAAAACCCCTTTTTGTGTTTGGCTACAAGATGACGTCTCTATTGGAAGCCACTTGGATTCCGTCCTGGAGCAATTTAAGAAAATGGGGAACTCAAATTGGGATTTTTCAAATAACAAGCCACCCGATACACGTATGGAAATATTTGTTAAAAGTCAGGTTCCA